>NC_073313.1:266086573-266275843 GCF_027595985.1 Sorex araneus
TGAGCCCTGGTCGAGGCTTCATCTCGGCCGGGGGCTCTGGGCATGAGGGAGGAGGGGAAGAAAGAGACGGAGAGACACCCAGACACGCGCCGCGCCCCTCTGCCCCGTGCAGGGGTGGGTGTGTCCGATTTGGCTAAGGAGAGTTCAGGGGCTCATGGGTTCCAGAAGCTTCCGTGGCTCCACTGCTGGGCCCCGAGCGGGTGCTAAGTCCGTTGTGCCAGCGGATGCCGCCGCTGACAGTGTGGTTCACTGTTGCCGTGTCCCCAGGCTCTGGGTGGGCGGCCAGCCGGGGGCCCCTTGTTCGTGCCAGAGATCGTCCCGGGACCCAGCGCCTTCACCCACCCCACAGGGCTGGCCGCAGGGGCCGTTTCTCCCCACGCCCTGGGGTGCAGGGGCTCCTATCACACCAGGACCTTGGGGCGTGCTTTCCTCAGGGTGGGGCGGGAGGGAAGCTTCCCCCCTGCATTCCCGGCACCAGAGGACCCGTGTCCGTCTCTCCCTGCAGAACTTCCTTTCCAAGCAGTGGTACGGCGAGATTTCCCGCGACACCAAGAACTGGAAGATCATTCTGTGTCTGTTCATCATCCCCTTGGTCGGCTGCGGCTTCGTCTCGTTCAGGTATGAAGCCAGGCACACCTCATCTCCTACACATGTGGACACGTGTCCCTGCACACTGTATGCATTCCTGTTGCATGTGTCCTAGTGTGTAATGCACCTCGCTGTGTGCACACACCCACACATGCATCCACGCATGTGTATCTGTGTTCCTGTTTGAGCCTGTGTCCCTGTGTGTTCATGCACCCACGTGTAAACATGCATCCTTGTGTGTGTACACACGGCCACCTGTACATGTGTGTAATATATCCATGTGTATGTCTCTGTGCACATAAAGCACCATTTGTGTGTATCTGTACATGTGTGCAATGTACTTATGTGTGTCTATGTGCACATATAGCACCACACGTGTGTACCCGTACATGTGTGTGATGTACCAACATGTGACTGTCTCTGTACATACATAATACCACATATGCGTGTACATGTGTATATCTCTGTGTACATAACACAACATGTGTGTACCTATAAATGTGTGTGATGAGTCCACGTGTGTATGTGCCAAACACCATATGCATGTGCCTGTATATGTGTGTAATATACCCACTTGTGTATGTATCTCTGTGTACATGGCACCACGTATATACTTGTTCATGTGTGTGATATGCCCAAATGTGTGCTTCTCCCTGTGCACACACCCACACGTGTGCAAGCATCTGTGTGCGCACGTGTGTGAGTGCGACACACACATGAGTGCTCTCGAGATGCGGGTGCTGGCACCAACACTGGGGAGGGGCTCTCTGGGTGCGCCGTGCCCACACAGGCAGCCGGGCGTGTCCGTCACACCCGGTGCGGGGTGCAGGGCCGGGCGCGGGTGCGGGCGCTGAGCGGGCCGGGCCCCTGCAGGAAGAAGCCGGTGGACAAGCGCCGGAAGCTGCTGTGGTACTACGTGGCCTTCTTCACGTCGCCCTTCGTGGTCTTCTCCTGGAACGTAGTCTTCTACATCGCCTTCCTGCTGCTCTTCGCCTACGTGCTCCTCATGGACTTCCACGCCGCGCCGCACCCGCCCGAGCTCGTGCTCTACGTGCTGGTCTTCGTGCTGTTCTGCGACGAAGTGAGGCAGGTGGGCCGCCCGGACCCCGGACCCCGGACCCCGCGCCCGTCCCCACACGCCCCTCCCGCGCCGGGCCACAGTCCGGCACTTTGGGCTCCTGCTGGCGGCCGAGTCTCGGGTGCTCCCTCGGGCGGCCGGGGCTCTGGGACCCCTGTGTGTGCACACGGCAGCGAGGAGGGGTTCCTGACCACCTGCAGGCACGCACGCTCCAGCTCCGCCCCGCCACGCCCCCCTCCCGCCACGCCCCTCTCCCTCCAGCTCCCCTTCCCCCCAGGCCCCTCTCCCTCCAGCTGCCCCTTCCCCCCAGGCCCCTCTCCCTCCAGCTCCCCCTCCCCCCTGCCCCTCTCCCTCCAGCTCCCCTTCCCCCCAGGCCCCTCTCCCTCCAGCTCCCCTTCCCCCCAGGCCCCTCTCCCTCCAGCTGCCCCTTCCCCCCAGGCCCCTCTCCCTCCAGCTCCCCCTCCCCCCTGCCCCTCTCCCTCCAGCTCCCCTTCCCCCCAGGCCCCTCTCCCTCCAGCTCCCCTTCCCCCCACACCCCTCTCCCTCCAGCTCCCCCTCCCCACCACGCCCCTCTCCCTCCAGCTCCCCTTCCCCCCACGCCCCTCTCCCTCCAGCTCCCCTTCCCCCCACGCCCCTCTCCCTCCAGCTGCCCCTTCCCCCCACGCCCCTCTCCCTCCAGCTGCCCCTCCCCCCCCGTGCCCCTCTCCCTCCAGCTCCCCTTCCCCCCACACCCCTCTCCCTCCAGCTCCCCTTCCCCCCACGCCCCTCTCCCTCCAGCTCCCCTCCCCCCCACGACCCTCTCCCTCCAGCTCCCCCTCCCCCCTGCCCCTCTCCCTCCAGCTCCCCCTCCCCCCACGCCCCTCTCCCTCCAGCTCCCCCTTCTCCCCGCGCCCCTCTCCCTCCAGCTCCCCTTCCCCCCACGCCCCTCTCCCTCCAGCTCCCCCTTCTCCCCGCGCCCCTCTCCCTCCAGCTCCCCTTCCCCCCAAGCCCCTCTCCCTCCAGCTCCCCTCCCCCCCACGCCCCTCTCCCTCCAGCTCCCCCTCCCCCCCACGCCCCTCTCCCTCCAGCTCCCCCTCCCCGCCACGCCCCTCTCCCTCCAGCTCCCCCTCCCCCCTGCCCCTCTCCCTCCAGCTCCCCTTCCCCCCACGCCCCTCTCCCTCCAGCTCCCCCTCCCCCCCACGCCCCTCTCCCTCCAGCTCCCCCTCCCCGCCACGCCCCTCTCCCTCCAGCTCCCCCTCCCCCCTGCCCCTCTCCCTCCAGCTCCCCTTCCCCCCACGCCCCTCTCCCTCCAGCTCCCCTTCCCCGCACGCCCCTCTCCCTCCATCTCCCCCTTCTCCCCGCGCCCCTCTCCCTCCAGCTCCCCTTCCCCCCACGCCCCTCTCCCTCCAGCTCCCCCTTCTCCCCGCGCCCCTCTCCCTCCAGCTCCCCTTCCCCCCACGCCCCTCTCCCTCCAGCTCCCCTTCCCCCCACACCCCTCTCCCTCCAGCTCCCCTTCCCCCCAAGCCCCTCTCCCTCCAGCTCCCCTCCCCCCAAGCCCCTCTCCCTCCAGCTCCCCCTCCCCCCCACGCCCCTCTCCCTCCAGCTCCCCCTCCCCGCCACGCCCCTCTCCCTCCAGCTCCCCCTCCCCCCTGCCCCTCTCCCTCCAGCTCCCCTTCCCCCCACGCCCCTCTCCCTCCAGCTCCCCTTCCCCGCACGCCCCTCTCCCTCCATCTCCCCCTTCTCCCCGCGCCCCTCTCCCTCCAGCTGCCCCTTCTCCCCGCGCCCCTCTCCCTCCAGCTCCCCTTCCCCCCGCACCCCTCTCCCTCCAGCTCCCCCTCCCCCCACGCCCTTCTCCCTCCAGCTCCCCCTTCCCCCCCCCCCGTTCCCCTCTCCCTCTAGCTCCCCCTTCCCCCCCAGTGCCTCTCTCCCTCCAGCTGCCCTTCCCCCCACGCCCCTCTCCCTCCTGCTGCCCCTCCCCCCACTCCCCTCTCCCTCCAGCTCCCCCGCAGGCCCACAGTCACCTACTCTGACTGCGCGTCCCCACGAAGTGGTCCCGAAACGATCACAATCATTTCTGTGGAAGGACGTTTGTGAGAATTGTCGCATCTCGCCATGGGGACGTTGAGTCCTTGTCTGGGGGTTGCTAAGTTGCTGTTGCGAGTTGAGCCTTTTGTGGTCCTGGTGTCACTCGTGGAGACTGCCTGGTGTCCACACCCCATCCTGGCCACCTGGTGCTGGTCCCGGGATGTCTGTGTTGTAGAGCTTGGCGATGTCACGCGGCGAATGCGCCCATGCTCCAGAAAAATCCAGAATATTTAGCTGGGTAGCGAGAAGGGAGGCTTTGGGGGGCTGGGCGCTGTCCCGCGCCCCTCGGTCTCTGGGGGCAGGGGAGGGGCCGTGCAGGCTGCAAACATCTTCGTGCCCAGCCCGCCCTGGACACGTGTGGTCATCCCGGAGACGTGGAGGACGGCAGACCCCGGCCCGGCGGGGGGAGTCCCCTTCGGAGGCTGGGGCAGGGCTCACCGGGCACATTGCGGCTCAGGAAGGCCCTGCGGGGGCAGGGGCGGGGAATGGGGGTCGGTCAGACGCCTGAGGTGGCCGCCGCCCACCCTCACCCCTCCCCCCCGCCGCAGTGGTACATGAACGGTGTGAATTACTTCACCGACCTGTGGAACGTCATGGACACGCTGGGCCTGTTCTACTTCATCGCTGGCATCGTCTTCCGGTGCGTGCTCCCCACCACACCCCACAGGGGGCTGGGGGCTTCTGGAGCATGCATGGGGGGGGCTGGGGGGGCTTTCCCGGGCCGGAAGGTGAAGGAGGGTCTTGATGCGTCTTCGTCCAGGTACATCCCTCCTGCTCGAGGTTGGTTCCTCCTGAGGACCGTGTCCCCCCCCTGGTGCCCGGCGTGGCTGGCACGAGCCTCTCTCCTCCTCGGGGAGGCTGTGGGCCTCCCGCCTGCTGGGCGTCACCGGGCACCCAGGGGGCCGGGGGCTGCAGGGCGCGGGGAGACAGTGAGGTCGCGGAGACGCCTCGGCTCTCTGCAGACTCTGGAGTCGTCCCCGGAGCTCTTGTTCTGCCGTTGCCTCCCCTCATGGGCCCGGTTTCCTCCAGTTCCCCCCCTGGGCTGCGGCCAGCCCTCGGGATGGGGAAACCGAGGCCCGCCCTGGGCCACAGCACCAGGGTGCGGCTGGGGTGGGTGGTCCCTGCCTCCAGCCTCGCTTCTGGCTCTCCGGAGCTCAGCTCCCGCCCCAGAGCTGGGCCAGAGGGCCAGCGTCTGCAGGCACTGTCGTCGGGGTTCTAGAACGTTCCAGTTAGCAAACACACGTGGCTTCCAGGGCGCTGGCCAGTCGCCTCATCCGGTAGAACAGGGCCACAGGGGGCTGGTGGGCCGGCAGTGAGGGGAGTCCCATGCGGGACCCCCAGGCAGTGCTGGGCGTGGTCCCCGGGCTGCCCACACCGTGTGGTCAGCAGCTCACCGCTGCCCCCCACCCCCACCCCAGGCTTCACCCTTCCGACAAGACCTCGCTGTACTCGGGCCGCGTCATCTTCTGCCTGGATTACATCATCTTCACCCTCCGCCTCATCCACATCTTCACGGTCAGCAGGAACCTGGGCCCCAAGATCATCATGCTGCAGCGGATGGTGAGGCAGCCCCGGGCACGGCTGGCGGAGGGGGGTGGGGGGGCACCGCGGCTCGTGGTCACTCGGGCTTGCCTCTGCCGGGTTTGGCTCTAACAGGGGCCCAGCCTGGCCTAGTGAGTGAGCGTCGTCGGAAGAGTGAGCCTGTGACCGGGACGGGGTGAGCAACGCTCCCCGCGCCCTTGAGGGGGTCACGCTGGTCTAGAGGCACAAGGGGACTTTTTTTTTTTTTTTTTTTTTTGCTTTTTGGGTCACACCCGGCGATGCTCAGGGGTCACTCCTGGCTCTGCACTCAGGAATCACCCCTGGTGGTGCTCGGGGAACCCTATGGGATGCTGGGAATCGAACCCGGGTTGGCCGCGTGCAAGGCAAACACCCTCCCCTCTGTGCTATCGCTCCGGCCCCTCGAGGGGATTTTTATACTGTTTGTGTGGATTTGGGCAGTCGAGTCCTGGGGGTTCCTGACGCTCGTGCAGGGCTGGTGAGCGTGGAGCAGGGCAAGGGGCGGAGCGCCGGGAGGTTGTTGTAGCGGAAGGCGCAGCAGGATGAGCACGCTGGGACGAGGAGGCCGGCCTGGCAGACGGCCCAGAGGACCCTCGACCCGCTGCTCCTCTGGCCAGCCCAGCTGGGGACCGGGGTGAGCCCAGCTGCCCCTGCCTGGCAGGGAGGAGGCTCCGAGCGTGTGGTTTTAATCCAAGCACAGCCGAGGCCCCGTCTCCAGGGAGCCGGGCTGCACGCACAGACCATGAGGGGAAAGGCTGAGGCTCCCTGGAAAGAGAGCCGAGGGCGTGTGGGGTCTCTTGGACGGGGAGGACTCCCCGAGTGCTCACCATCTCGGGCACAGGGTGTTGGCTGGAGGGGTCACCCCAGAGCCCCCTCCCGGGGAACCTCGTCTCTCCAAAGCTGTGCGCCCTGGGAATGCTGCAAATGAGTGTCTGGAGACCCCCTGTGGAGGAGCCCATTTGGGGGGTTGGGGTGGGTTTGGCCACACGGGGCAGTGCCCAGCGGACTCTCTGTGGTTCGGGGGGCGTAACTGGGGGTGGCAACGTGCAAGGCAAGTGCCTTAGCCCCTGCACTCTCTCTCCAGCCCCTATGGTGGCCGTTTCTGTTTTGTTTTGGACCCTCACCCAGAAGTGCTCTGAGCCTACTCCTGGCTCTGTGCTCACGATCACTCCGGTTGGGGCTCAGGGTGTTGAGGTGTCAGTGATCCCATTTCTTTTTTTTTCTTTTTCTTTTTTGGGTCACACCCGGTTATGCACAGGGGTTACTCCTGGCTCATGCACTCAGGAATCACCCCTGGCGGTGCTCAGGGAACCCTATGGAATGCCAGGCATCGAACCCGGGTCGGCCGCATGCAAGGCAAACGCCCTCCCCGCTGTGCTATCACTCCGGCCCCAGTGATCCCGTTTCTAACATCCGCGTAAGTCCAGGCCCGGAGACTCAGGCCCGGGCCCGACGCTCTCCCCTCCCTCCCGACAGCTGATCGATGTCTTCTTCTTCCTGTTCCTCTTCGCCGTGTGGATGGTGGCCTTCGGCGTGGCCCGCCAGGGCATCCTGCGCCAGAACGAGCAGCGCTGGCGCTGGATCTTCCGCTCCGTCATCTACGAGCCCTACCTGGCCATGTTTGGCCAGGTGCCCAGTGACGTGGACAGTGAGTGGCCCGGGCCGTGGGGCCGGGAGGGGACCCGCGGGAGCTACTGGGCCCACCACCCGGGGACTTGGCACTCACTCGGACCCCGTCCTTTGCTTCTGAGCAGACCTTCCGCCCACCCGCCTTCAGGCGCCAGCCTGTGACCCTATGATGCTGTAACCAAGGCAACATTGGTTTAGAAGTGCACATGGGCACACCCACATATGACAAACACGAACCTATATTAATTATATTATTTTATTCACGTAGCCGACCCTATGTTCGATTCCTCTGCCCCTCTCAGAGAGCCTGGCAAGCTACCGAGAGTATCGCGCACGCATGGCAGAGCCTGGCAAGGTATATCCAATGCCTTTGGCGTATTGGATATGCCAAAAACAGTAACAATAAGTCTCACAATGAGAGATGTTACTGGTGCCTGCTCGAACAAATCAATGACCAACAGGATGACAGTAACAGTATTCATTAATATACACATGATATTAATGTAGAATATATCGTATGATGTAGAATATATCTATGATGTATTATAGTATCACTGTCATCCCTTTGCTCATCTATTTGCTCGAGCGGGCACCAGTAACGTCTCCATTGTGAGACTTGTTGTTACTGTTTTTGGCATATTGGATACACCTCGGGTACTTGCTGGGCTCTGCCGTGAGGGCGGGATACTCGGTAGATTGCCGGGCTCTCCGAGAGGGATGGAGGAATCGAACCCAGGCTGGCGGCGTGCAAGGCAAAGGCCCTACCCGCTGTGCTCTCACAATATATAATTATTTAAACTCTCAGGGGACCAATTCACAACTCTTCTAAATGTCACCCCACCACGCCCATCACCCAAGTGCCAATAATTCCCACTGTCCCCAGTCCCCCTATGCCTCGGTCTGAGCTGCAGGCTGGTTTTCACTGGGCATTGCCTGTCCGGCGCCTTGCTTCTCCCTGTCCCACACACGACGAGCCTGTCTGGACCCTGACCTCCTCCTTCTGACTCTTAGCATGACTGTCTCCACGTCGCCGCCGAAAGCCAGACTTCCTCTTTCCTTCTCCCGCCTCGTTCTCCTCTGCACACACAGGCCCCAGACGCTGTGCCCAGGCACGGTCCCCGGGCACGCAGCTCTTCCCGGCTCCGGCCTCCTGTGCCGAGCGCTGCGGAGAGCCTCGGTGTGCCGTGAGCTTCCCAGCCTCGTGGAGGCTCGGCTTTTGTTCCGTCTTCTTGGCACAGATACCTGGGAACAGAATTGTTGGATCATGAGGTCGACTGACTATTAGGGTTTTTGCAAAATCTCCCCCCTGTCTCCCAAGGACCTGCCGGAAATCTCTAAGCCCTGCAAGGGCTCGTATGTCCACCAGCAGCCATGCACGGCCGGCCCGAGAGGTGCTGATAAGTGTGCAAGTTACTGATTCCCGAGCACAGAGCTGGGAGCAACCCCCGGGCACAGCGCGGTGTGGACGCTCCACCCCACCCCCCACCGCCCAAACAGGAGTATGCAGGCCGCACTGTCCCATAAAGAGTGACTCAGCGTCTGTTTCTTGCGGCCAATTCTGGAACTTGGGGTGTAAGATTCCCATGAGCCCTCTGCCAGCAGCCATGGAGGCTCCCGGGGGCCTGGATGGTGTTAGGTCACCGCACCACATACAGGACCCTAGGGGCACGTGCCCACCCGCGTATGTTTGGTATGAGCTGTCCATCGCACGTGTGCAAAGCCCGCCAGGAGCCTGGGCCCGCCGTGCTCTTTCCTACCAGGACAAATGGCCTGGGGTCATCTCTGCCCTGTCCGTCTCGTGCCACGCATCTCCGATGGCTCCGTGATGCCCAGGGCCTCCTGCAGCCCTCCAGCCGTTTCTGAGGGTGCCCTGGGGGTACGGCTCCAAGTCCTGGACCCCCTGGACCCCCCAAAGCCTGGCCTTCCAGGAGGCTCTGCCTGCCCTGGGTGAGACTCGTGCCATCAGGCCCACGGTGGGGAAAAGCCTTTCTCAGACGTGCCGGGGCCCCTCCAGATGAGAGCTCTGTATTTTGGTGCGGGTGGAGCATGGCTCTGGGGAGGGTCCGGGCCCCCCTAGGGATGCTCAGCAGCCAGCCACGGGGCTTCCCCGGGGAGCCTCCAGGGTCTGACGCTGATCCAGCATATCCCCTTCCTGTCGTGGGCCCCTCCCGGCCCCTCCCGCCCTGGCCCCTTGGCCATGCTCCAGGGCCCAGCACGCTGGGGTGACCACATGGGCCTTCAGCCCCGTGCTGTGTCCCAGGCCCCCGGGAGGACTCTGAGCCCTTCCTTCCGGGCCGGCCGTGGCCACCAGCCACACCGCTATGCAAATCAGACGGCTTTCTGCAACCCGGGGTCTTTATGCAAAGCAGAGGGTTTATGCAAATCGGAGCTATTTATGCAAAACAGAAGTCTTTATGCAAATCAGAACTCTCAACGCGAAGTTCTCCTCTGCCTGTGGTTTCATCCTGCAGATCCCGGCCGAGCCACCGGCTTGTTTGTCCTTGAGATTCAGCCCATCCTCCTCCAGCCCCAGCCCCTCGCAGCCTGCCAACGTGGCTCCTGTGGGGGCTTCACCATGCTCCCGCTGGCTCCTGGTTCCCGCCACTGTGGTGGAGACAAGCCCCCTGCCCCTCCCCCTTGGCTCAGCCCGAGGCCTCACTTGCCTGCCCACCCGAGGGGCTCTGCAGTCAAGACCACACCTGCCCTGCCCTGGCTTCCGTCTGAGGCTGGTGGGAGCTCAGCTGCCTTCCGAGGGGACCAGCAGACGGCCCGACGCTCCGTGTTTGGGTCTGGTGCCTCCGCTTCCTCATCTCTGCCCTCAGCCCCTCTGGGGTCTCACCGACTCTCTGTTCCTCTGTCTCTCCCTCCGCTGCTCCTCTCGGGAGGCCTCATCTGACAGCGGCGTCTCTGTTCATACGGGCCCGTCTCCACTCGCTGGGCGTGGGGCGTTTGATCCCCCTCCCCACTGCGCCTCTTGCAGCCCCGGCTGAGTCCCTCCACCCCCAGGGAGCCCTGCGGGTGCTGGCCGGCATTCCTCTCTTCATTCCCCAGCACGACAATGTGATGTGGTGCTCCCCGTTTGGGTCTCGTACAGGGTCCCAGGAGACGCCGTCTTCCCTGTGGGATAAGCAGGAGGGGTTCCGTGGCCGTCCTGGACCCAGGAGGCACTGAGTCCAGGACCGGCTGCTCATGTCCAGGGCCCAGAGTCAGCCCTCTGCCTCAGTCTCTTTGGCGGGGGCACCAGTGCCAGATCTTCAGCACCTGCTTGGCAGGGCCGAGTCCTCACCAAGGCCGCTGTGTCCAGATGAGCCCCCGAGAACAGTGACCAGCACTCCGCCTGGCCGCCGGCACTGTACCCCGGAAGCCACCACTTTGTGTCCATCTCTCCATTCCCAGGTACCACGTACGACTTCTCCCACTGCACCTTCACCGGGAACGAGTCCAAGCCGCTGTGCGTGGAGCTGGACGAGCACAACCTGCCCCGCTTCCCCGAGTGGATCACCATCCCCCTGGTCTGCATCTACATGCTGTCCACCAACATCCTGCTGGTCAACCTGCTGGTCGCCATGTTTGGGTGCGTGTTCACGTCGGGCGCCTGCCGTCATTCCTGGTCACTTGTTTGGGTACACGCTGCCCCTGGTGGTCAGTTTGGGTCCTTCTCTTCCCCTGGTGGTCAGTTTGGGTCCTTCTCTTCCCCTGCTGGTCAGTTTGGGTATTTGCTACCCCCTGCTGGTCAGTTTGGGTACATGCTCCCCCTGCTGGTCAATTTTGGTACAGGGCTCCCCCTGTTGGTCAGTTTGGGTCTTTGCTCCCCCTGCTGGTCAGTTTGGGTCCTTGCTCCCCCTGCTGGTCACATGTTTGGGTACTTGCTCCCCCTGTTGGTCAGTTTGGGTCTTTGCTCCCCCTGTTGGTCAGTTTGGGTCTTTGCTCCCCCTGCTGGTCAGTTTGGGTCCTTGCTCCTCCTGCTGGTCACATGTTTGGGTACTTGCTCCTCCTGCTGGTCAGTTTGAGTACTTGCTCCCCCCACTAGCCACATGTTTGGGTACTTGCTCCCCCTGCTGGTCAGTTTGAGTACTTGCTCCCCCTGCTGGTCACATGTTTGGGTACTTGCTCCAGGACCTCAGTGCTATGTTTGCCCTGTGCTAAGTGAGGCTGGGACCAGAGCAAAGCAGCAAAAATCTACTTCAGAGAAGTATGTGATGGGGGGCTGGAGGGCTGGTGGGCGGAGCAAGTGGGGTCATGGGGACTGTGTGTAATGCTCCATTAGCAGTGCTGGGGGCTGTCTGCTGAGTACCTACAGACTCTGCTCACAGCTGTTATGCAGAATTCACACCGCCCTGTGCATCTTAGGGACTGCTTCTCTCTGCCCCCGGAGGAAGGGAAGATCTTCCATTCGGTAGGGTTGGAGGGAGGTTCTTAGTTAAGCGTGAAAGGCAAATGGCGGGGTACTTTGGGTGGCAAGGTCTTGATTCCCCACAGTAAAACCCAGGAAAGCAAAAGAGCCGAGCATGGATGTCCATCGCCGTGGCCATCCCAGGTCAGTCACACAAATCAGGAAGGGAAATCAGAGCTCAGTCATGGTCTCACAGCCCGTTATCACAGCTGGTCAGTCACAGGGGTCAGTCACAGGGGTCAGTCACAGGGTCATCACAGCTGGTCAGTGGGCCCTGGAGGCCACAAGTCCCCCTGCAGAGTCTGATGCAGGGGCCCCTCTGCGTGGCAGGGAGCCCCCTGGTGTCCAGTGGGGGTCTCTGCCTCCCCATTCAGGGTGGGCCTGGGTGGGGTCTCGGGCGTCCCTGCTCTGCTCCTCCTTCAGTCCTTCACCTCTGGCGTCCCAGGTCAGGTCCAACACCCTCCACTTCCCTCCGCTGGGCGCTGTGGCGGAGGGTGTACCTGGGTTTGAATCCACATCCTGCGCTCATCCCACTGGACATGTCCAAGCACCCGCCGTGGGTCCAGCTGACCTTCCTCACCGCGACCGAGTCTTCCCGTGCTCGCCCTCTAGGGGGCGCTAAGCACCAGCCTCTGCCCGGGGTCCCCAACTCCGACCGGCCTGGACACTGCCTGGGCCCCTGGCTAAGGACGTAGGCTCCCGAGGGTGCTGCTGGTAGCACTCTGTAGCCTGGCCCAGGCGTGCAAGGCTGCGGGGTCCTTCCTGGGTCTGGCGCCTTGGCTGCTGCTGAGGTCCCGCGTTCTCTAGAAGGTTCCGTGCTGAGGACCCGGAGGTAAACCTGAGTGGGGGTGTGACATGCTTGCTTGCGGGGGCCTGGCCGTGGCCGGGGGTCTCACGTGGCCTGGGGAGGGCTGAGCCGCTGCCCTCTTGGTCGCCTCCCTGAGTGGTGGCCCCGGGAGGACTCGGGGGCCAGGAACCCGCGTGCCTCTCGCTGCCGAGCCCCCTGTGGGGAGCAGGAGGTGAGGGAAGAGCCTGGCGGGTGCCCCAGGAGGCAAGGACGGGCTTCGTGATGCCAGACTGACCCCGGGCAGGGAGCGATGGTGTTCGGGTCCCTGTGATCCCGGGGCCTCTCGCTCTCCCCCGGGGTGCTGGGGGTCCCGAGAGCTGAGTTCTCTGTGCTGAGGTGAAGTCCAAGGCCTGGGCTCCCCTGCTGGGCCCTCAGCAGCTCTGAGGGGCTCCGAGAGCCTGCCCACCCCCACACCACTGCCTCCAGGCCACCCGGGACTGTGACCCGTCAGGAAGTGGGCTTTACCGGGCCGGCCATGCAGCTCCAGGTCACAGTGACCCCCGCCACACTCTGCCGGGGCCCTGCGTCCCACCCCACGATTGCCCCCTTGGAGGGGCACGTGACCATGGAGGCACCTGCCTCTCCTCGGGGAGCCGCGTGTGATCCTGCTTTGGGACTCATGAGCCACTTCCTGTCCCCCAAAGGTCACACACTGATCTGAGGGTTCCGGGGTTCTGGGAGCCACGTGTCCCTGGGTGACCCAATCGGGCAGCTCGTCCAGATTCTCATGGCAAAGGTCCCCTACCTGGGTAGTGACCCCCAGGCCTACCCGCAGGGCACACTGGGGGATGGGGAGCGGGACTGGAGGCAGGCAGATATCTCAGTGGTTAGGGCTCAAGCCTGGCATGCGCTCGGCCTGGGTTCAGTCCCTGGCACCACACAGTCCCCAAGCATCGCTGGGTGCCCCCTGGCGCTGTCAGGATGCCCCCTTTCCCCCTGGCACCACACCTTCCAGCCCTGGCATTGACCCAGCAGCCTGGCTGAGAACTGCTGGGCCCCTCTGAGCACTGCTGGAGAGCTTCCCCCAAAAAACAACCCAGAGGAGCAGCAGCCGGGCTGGGCCGGGCCGGCTGTCAGCAGGGAGAGAGCCGGTGTGAAGATTGGGGCTCACGTTGCATTAAAATCACCCAGCCCGAGCGAGCGAGCAAGTGGGGCCCAGTCTGGCACCCCACAGTGCCAGCGACGACAACCACCCGCTCTGCCCCCTCTGCAGAGAGCCCCCAGCCCCCCATGCCCACCAGCTGCCCAGAATAAGCCGGGTTTGAACTCAGGACCAGTTTCTGCTGATTGAGAATGAGCAGAAAGTTGCATCAGAGAAGGAACCACGAAGTAAGTGACGACCGCAGGGACCTCACAGGACGGGAGATGTGGGAGGGAAGGAGCCAAGGAACCAACAGGACGGCCCCTTAGCACCTGTACTGCCAGCCAGAGCCCCTGCCAGGCCACTGTCATCCTGCTGCTCATCGACTTGCTCGAGCGGGCGCCAGTAACGTCTTGATTCATCCCTGTCGCGTGTGCTAGTGTAGCCCAATGGTGTCTGCTCGCTCCAGGAACACGAAGAGCATTGAGCCGTTCCTTCAGGGTCTTGACGAAGAAGTCTGACCATCTTGTAGGGGGGCGGCCGGGGGTTCTTTTGGCATCCCGTGGTCTCGTCTCAGTCAGTCCAATGATGTCGTACTTGATCTTCTGTGCTTGCACCATCAGGTCCTCGATGGAGGCTTCCGATGCCAGTGTACGTGCGTTGAAAGTACACACAGTCATTTTAGTCCTTCATTTTGGCAGCTGAGTCAGCCCTGAGATTTTAGCAGCCTCTCCTTGCTCGTCCTTCCCAACACTGCTGCATTGGGGACCCTTTTAGGGTCAGGGGAATGAGGCCCGCTATTGTTACTGGTTTTGGTATATTGAATACACCGTGGATAGCTTGCCAGGCTCTGCCGTGTGGGCGGGGTACTCTCGGTAGCTTGCCGGGCTCTCCGAGAGAGTAGAGGCTTTTGGGGCAGCCTCTAATCGCCCTTACAGTGCTCCCGGTCTACTGAATGTAAGCTTTTGGTCGACTGGCACGTTGTAACGATCTGCACGCTGACAAACACGCACCTGCCTGAGTCTCTGGGCAGCCCCTGTTGGGTCACTCTTTGCCGGTTGGCACCGTTGCCACCCCCTCACTACGATGAGGCAGTGAGCCATCGGGGGGGATTGCAAATCATAAGGCCCAAAGTCGAGAGAGAAAGAAGGATGGTACCTGCCACAGAGGCAGGGAGTGGGGTGGGTGCGGGTGGCGGGTGGGACCCTGGGAACAGTGGTGGGGGGAAGTGTGCCCGGGGGGAGGGACGGTGCTCGAGCACTGTGCGCCTGAAACGCAGTCATGCAGGGTTGCGACTGTATCTCAGGTGATCCAGTAAAGCTTCTTAAAAAACAGCAGAGGGGGGGCTGGAGCGATAGCACAGCGGGTAGGGCGTTTGCCTTGCACGTGGCCGACCCGGGTTCAAATCCCAGCATCCCATATGGTCCCCTGAGCACCTCCAGGAGTAATTCCTGAGTGCAGAGCCAGGAGTAACCCCTGTGCATCGCTGGGTGTGACCCAAAAACCAAAAATAAAATAAAATAAAATAAAATAAAAATAAAAATAAAAATGAGCAGAGGGGCTGGAGCAATAGCACAGCGGGGAGGGCGTTTGCCTTGCACATGGCCAACCCGGGTTCGATTCCCAGAATCCCATATGGTCCCCTGAGCACTGCCAGGAGCAATTCCTGAGTGCAGAGCCAGGAGTGACCCCTGTGCATCGCAGGTGTGACCCAAAAAGCAAAAAAAAAAAAAAAAAAAAAAGAGCAGAAAGAGGAAGAGCAGCTGGAGGTGTAGACAGGTCGGGAAGCTGCTCTGCAGAGTAGGGGGGCGGCCGAGGGGGCGAGAGCCAGCGAGCAGAGAAAGGAACCACTGCCCTGGGCTTCCCGCAGGCCCCAAGGTTCCCCTCCGTGAGCAGAGTCATTCCCGGGGGCGTGACTTGGTGCCGAGCCTTGGTTGGGGGGGGGGGGGGGTGCTTCGCCTGCATGGACGGAGGAACCATTGCAAGAATAACGAACGCCGGGCGTGGAGCTCTGGGGCTGCCGACCAGGGGCTCCGGCGTGACCCGGGGCCGTGGCAGTACTGGGGTGGTAGGGTGGGGGTGTCGGGCGCCAGCCGAGCTGACCTGGCTCAGAGAACTGACCCCGGGGTGTTGGAGCCGGGGGACTGGCTGGGGGAGAGAGCAGGAGAGGGAAGGGGGTCCGGGAGAGGCCACCATGGCAGAGCGAGGGAGGGGCTGGCAGGGCGGGGGTGGGGGCCTCGGAGACCACCCGAGAGAGTGTGGGCGTTTCCCGTAGCCCAGGGAGCCCCCACGCGGCCCGGAGTAGCTGAGCCGTCACCGTGAGTGAGTATGGACATTGCAGAGCGGATAGGACGGCCACCGCGGGGACACAAGGACGGACGCTTCGTCCATCACCTACAGGGGAGGACTGTCCAGGCCTGAGGGAACGTCCACGAACCTGCACAGGGAAACGACTGTTTCTCCTGCCGCTGCCTCTTTACCTGTTCCTGAGGCCGTGGAGTGTGGGAGAAACATTTGAACAGGCACCTGGGCCTTGGTGAGCACTGAGTCGGGAGCCCCAGGGAAGGACCAGAGAGGAGGTGGCGAGTTAGGGCCAGCTGGGGTTCTCGCTCCCGTGTGAACTCAGGCACGCGTTCATCAGTCTATTTTGGGTTTTGCTAGAACTGGATGTAATTGCAGCTCTGCTTGTTTTGAAAAGCCATTCTCGGTCTGTGGTGCCCGGGCCCTTCTGGTTCTCACTCAGACCTCTCCCGGGCTCACCCGGAGGAAGCGGAGAGTTTTGGCCCCCCACCTTCCAGAAACCCCCAGGGCGTGTGAATTTTATTGTGATGGTGTTAACTTTGTACAATTATTTCGGGGAAACCGGCATCCTTTTAAAAAATGGCCTTTTACCGTGCAGTGCACACCTGCTGGCTTCTCCGATGATTCGAATTGAGCATCGGCTCTCGGGAAGCCCGGCCCGAGCTTGTGATCTCCCGGGGCTTTCTGGCCACTCGTGGCTGTGAATGAGGGATTCTTCTTTAACGATGCTTTCTCAGTTGTTCCTTTCAGAAAGGGGAAAAGCTTTGTTTAGTTGTTTTGAATTCTCCTTTCTGGATTCTTTTTTTTTTCTTTTTGGGTCACACCTGGCAATGCACAGGGGTCACTCCTGGCTCATGCACTCAGGAATTACCTCTGGTGGTGCTCGGGGGACCCTATGGATGCTGGGAGTCGAACCCGGGTCGGCCATGTGCAAGGCAAATGCCCTCCCCGCTGTGCTATCGCTCCAGCCCCACCTTCCTGGATTCTTGCTCTCCTGCCCTTCCACCACAGCACGGAAGGTTCCAGTGAGTCCCTAGGGATGCATGACGCTCTTTTCTTCCTTTTCCCCATCAGATCTGGAGTGGGGTGTCGGCAGGGTCACCCCATTACTAGCTGCAGTGCTGCTCTTCTCTTTAGGTCACACTAGTGGTGCTCAGGGAATGCTCCTGGCTCGGTGCTCAGCAGTGACCCTGGGGCAGTGCTCGGGGACTGTAGGTGGTGCTGGACATTTGAACAGGGGTCCACAGAATGCAAGGCAAAGGCTTCCCCCACGAGGCCTCTCAGGCCCTCAGCTCTGTTGCAGACACGTGCCGGAGCTAGGCGCGGGGAGGAGTGGCCCTGTGGTCTGTGGGTGAGACTGGAGGTACTGCCGCATCTCGTTTTGGGGCAGAGCCGGGCAGAGTCCAGCCCCGGGCGTCCGCCTGCCCCGTGCTGGGCCCACTCGTGGGTAAACTCAGACGTGAGCAGAGCCGTACCCAGACACCAGGCCAGGGCGAGTCTCTGCGACTCAGTGCTGGCCTCTGTCGTGACCCTGCCTGAGCTGACACCCCTGGGGTCAGATGGTGAAATCGTGGGCCCGGACACGTAGCACGGTGGCTAAGTGACATGCCCTGAACCCGCTGACCGGGCTCCACCCCTGGCACTCCGTGGTCCCCTGAGCACGGCTCAGGACAGCCCTGGAGGTGCTTGAGTATCTCACGGGGGGCCCCGGGCATCCCTAGTACCACCCCCGGGCCCATGGTTGGTTGAGAATCCCGGGGTGGGGGTGGCTTCTGGGTCTCCTTCCTCCTGAGCGCTGCTCGGGACTCCCCTGCCATAAACTTGAGATGCCACCACGCAAGAGCGAGGTCTCAAAACAGCTGCATCCTGGTTCTCTGGTGAGAGACTTTGACTCTAGAGTCTAAAGCATCAGCCACACCCCTACCCATCATCGGTGTATTTGATTTCAAAGGGTCCACTGAGTAAACAGATGCAGGGCGGGGTCCCGGGGTCTGGGCCCGGCTTCATTGCCTCCTTGCCGGGGGACTCCCGAGGCAATTCCTGGCCATTATCCTGCCTCAGTTCCCTGATCTGTTCATTGTCCACAGTAGACGGGGTTTTGAAGCTTCAGAGCCTTGAAGTTAAAATTAATAACAAGAATCAGAATACTTGAAATTCTGTGGCTGAAATACGATTAATAATGGCTTCTCACGAGAGCCTCCTATCATGAAAGCCGTGAGTGTGAGTGTCCCGTGCAGGGAACGTCTGGCCCGCAGGGAAGTTGACTCATTTCTTAGTCAGTTGAATTGGGACACGATAAATCAGCCACAGAATCATCCCCCTGATCCTGGAAGTCATTTCTACGTGTTGCTTAGTGCCAGAACGCCAACGGGAACACGCAGAGAATCCCCCTGATACGAGCGGGGGTGGGCCCCGGATGGCCCTGCCTCCCCCAGCGAGCTGGCACGTATGTCGGGAGAGGCGTGAGGGTCCGCGTGAGGGTGGCAGCGCCATCGTGGGCCTCGTCATGGAACTGGACATAGGTCACTGTGACCTGGGTGGACAGTGAGTGACCGGCCGCTTGGTGTCTCCCTGGGTGAGGGCCCATTGCTCAGCTCCTCCTGGGTCTGACTGAGGTCACGTCTCCAGAGGTAGAGTAGTGGGGTCAAGGAGGTGAACATTTCTAAGTCCTCTGGTCAATAGTGCCAACAGCATTACAGACTGTTGGCTCAAGCCACGGCCCTGGGGGAGGGGCACAGTCTTCCTAGGGGAGTTGGCGTGGGGCAGCATGGGTTAGATGCCTGCACTAGACACGCATGCTAGACGCCCAGGTTAGACGCCCAGCTAGACGCCCAGGCTAGATGCTCAGGCTAGACGCCCAGGCTAGATGCCCAGGTCTGATGCTCAGGTTAGACGCCCATGCATGTCGCCCATGTTAGATGCCCATGCAGGACACCATGTTAGACACCCATGTTAGACACCATGCTAGATACCCATTCTAGACACCCATGTTACATGTCATATTAGACACCCATGTTAGACACCATGCTAGATACCCATTCTAGACACCCATGTTACATGTCATATTAGACACCCATGTTAGACACTCATGTTACATGCCCATGTTACACGCCCGTCTCAGATTCTCATGTTAGGTCTCCCTGGTAGGTACCTGTTAGATTCCCATGCTAGGTACCCACTTTAGATACTCATGTTAGATACCCGTGATGGTTACAGGACACTCATGTTAGACTCCCACGTTAGATAGCCACGTCAGACACCCGTGTTAAATACCCGTGTTGAATGCCCATGCTGGACACCTATGCTAGAAGTCCGTGTTAGACACCCATGTTGGACACCCACACTGTGTGCCTGTTTGAGGTGCCCACGCTGGACGCCCCCTTAGGAGTGTCAGACCCAGTGGGTCTCCCCTGGGAGTCTGGATGTCGACCCGCCGTCAGAGGCTTCGGCACGGCGCAGTCCACAGCGGGAGCTGGGGTCGGCGCGGCGGGGAGGGGGCGGGGCCCGGGTGACACCTCTCCCCCCCGTCCCCCGCAGCTACACCGTGGGCATCGTGCAGGAGAACAACGACCAGGTGTGGAAGTTCCAGCGCTACTTCCTGGTGCAGGAGTACTGCAACCGCCTCAACGTGCCCTTCCCCTTCGTGGTCTTCGCCTACTTCTACATGGCCGTCAAGAAGTGCTTCGACTGCTGCTGCCAGAGGCGGGACGCCGAGTCCTCGGCCTGCTGTGAGCCCCGCCCCGCACGCGCCTCCCCTGCAGAGTGGAGAGGAGGAGGGCTCCTGGGCCCGGGGGCCAGTCTCCGTCCAGGGGAGGGGCCTGTGATGGCGAAACAGAGCCCGACCGGGTGGGCAGAGCTGTCTGCACCCCTGTTCCTCTGGGTCTGTCTGCTGTGATCTGCACGCCCTCCCCTGCCCTGCTCCTCTAGATCTGTCTGCTGTGACCTGCCCCCTCCACCCCTGCTCCTCTGGATCTGTTTGCTGTGACTCACCCTCCTCACCCCTGCTCCTCTGCATCTGTCTGCTGTAATCCGCCCCCTCACTCCTGCTCCTCTGGGTCTGTATGCTGTGACCCCCACCCCCCACCTCTGCTCCTCTGGATTTGTCTGCTGTGACTCACCCTCCTCACCCCTGCTCCTCTGCATCTGTCTGCTGTGATCCGCCCCCTCACTCCTGCTCCTCTGGGTCTGTATGCTGTGACCTCCAACCCCCACCTCTGCTCCTCTGGGTCTGTCTGCTGTGACTTGCCCCCTGACCCCTGCTCCTCTAGGTCTATCTGCTGTGACCTGCACGCCCTCCCCCCTGCTCTTCTAGATCTGTCTGCTGTGATCCGCCCCCCCACCCCTGCTCCTCTGGGTCTGCATGCTGTGACCCCCACCCCCACCCCTGCTCCTCTGCATCTGTATGCTGTGACCCGCCTCCCCCCTGCTCCTCTGGTCCGTCTGCTGTGACCCCCACCCCCCACCCTTGCTCCTCTGCGTCTGTATGCTGTGACCCGCCTCCCCCCTGCTCCTCTGGTCAGTCTGCTGTGACCCCCCACCCTGCTCATTCCTGAGAGCCTGAAGGTCACCTCAGAAGTGTGTCTGTGTGGACAGTGTGCCTCGTCTTCCCAGTGTCCCAGTGAGTGTGGGCGCTGTCCTCCCCGTGCCCTCGCTGCTGGCTGCGTGTCTTGGGGAAGCCGGGCCACTGGTCTCTTCCCCCTTCTTCCTCCCTCTGTCCCCTCTGCCGTCCCACGCTCACCCCTGTGCTGGAGGGGGAGGAGCAGAGTGTTCTAGAAAGAGAGGGGCAGCCCACGCTGGCCACCGGCCTTGCCGTCGGCGGGGGTGGGGTGGGGTGGGGGTGTGGGGGGTCATCCATGTGTGAACGTGGCCGTGCCCTGCCCGGGGCCTGCCTGGAGCCAGGACGCCCGGGAGCCCGGGGTCCCAGAGGGACTGTCCCGAGGGTCTCACCTGGCCCGGGGCAGGGTGGGGGGCTGTCACCTCAATGAGCTGCGTTATTCCGAGCCACGCAGTGTCACTTGGGCTGTCACTAGCGATCACGCCTGCTGCTGCCTCTGTGAGGAGAGCCGTGTTCTGACAGCGCGGGGACACGCGCCGTCACGCTCCGTCTGCCTGGGAAGACAGAGCGAGTCTTTCCTGGGGGCGGCCGGAGCGCTGTGGGGGCAGGTGGCACCTGGAGGCGAGAACACGCCCTGTGCCCGTCCCGGGGCTCTGTCTGGGGGCCCGAGGGCCCGAGGGCAGCCGGGCACCAGCCCTGCCCGCCGGCAAATGCTCCGTGAACGCAGGAAACGCCGGCGAGAGGCCGAAGTGCTTATTGTTTTCTCCTGAATGTTCCGGAAAGTGGGTACCAGGAAGGGCTGTTTCGCCCCGGCCTAACCCCAGACAGCGCCTCTCTGTGCTGTCTGGAGTGCGAGGCCCGGGGAGGCCGGACCCCTGGGGAGTGGGAGTCTCCCGGCAGTTGGCAGAGGGCGCTCTGGGGTGAGATCCCCCCCTCCCCACACCTCCTCGGGGCTCTGTCCAGCACCAGACGCCCAGCGAGGACAGGCCCGTCCCCCAGCGTGAGATGGGCAGGGCCACGGCCCCGCGTCCCTGGACGGCACTGGGTGAGGAGCCCAGAGTGGGCACCGCAGGCAGAGAGCCCCGGGTGGCCAGCAAACGGTCAGGAGACCCCGCTCGGCCACCAAGAACGGAGGGTGTGGGGACAGGTGTCCCTGTGGCCTGAGGGAGGTCCTCTCCCGTCCACGAGAGATGGGGAGACACGGGCACACTCTCGCACCCCCGCCAGGCAGGGCCCTCGGGGACAGGTCACCCGACACAGGCCCCAGAGCCCCCCGCCTGCCATGGCCCCTCTGGTTTCCCCTTTGAGGTAGATAATTCCAGAAACTACCACCCTCTGGGCTAACTGGCCTCTCGGGGTCACTTAATTAATTAATTAATTGATTTTTCAATTAATTCCAAGTGAGTTGGGAAGAGCTCCCTGGAGAAAAATGTAAGTCCTCCCCCTAGTATCTTCCAGAAAATATAGAATTCAAGATTACATTTTTTTCTCCCCCAAGTGACATTTTTGAACAATAAGTTTTAAAAGTATGCTAGGATTTGAAAAAGAATTGGATCATTGGAGCCCCAACAGTGCTCAGGGCTTACTCCTACCTGGGTGCTTGGGGTTTACTCCTTCCTCTGTGCTCGGGGTCAGTCACTCTTGGCCATGCTTTGGAGGACCCAGTGCGGTACCAGGGATAGAACCAGGGTCAGTCAGCCACATTCAAGGCCAGCATCTTGCCTACTATTCTCTGGCCCTTAGGGGAAATGATGGTTTTGACTGTTTTCAAAAAGGTCACTGTCACTCTCATCCTGTTGTTCATCGATTTGCTCGAGCGGGCACCAGTAACGTCTCCATTGTGAGACTTGTTACTGTTTTTGGCATATAGAATACGCCGCAGGTAGCTTGCCAGGCTCTGCCGTGCAGGTGGGATACTCTTGGTAGCTTGCTGGGCTCTCCGAGAGGGGTGGAGGAACTGAACCCAGGTCGGCTCTGTGCAAGGCAAGCCCCCTACCCGCTGTGCTATTGTTCCAGCCCTTCAAAAAGGTAATCTATATTTTTAGAACAAGTAAAAAGAGTACATATACCCCATTACCCAGAGATATTATTTTGAATTTATGCTATTTTTCTTGTATGGGAGCATGATTATTTTATTGAACCCTGCAAATTTATGCTCTGGTTTATTCACTTCAAATCAGTGCATCACCACATTTTATGTATCCATGCATAAAAGTCTACTTGAAAGGTTTTTCTGTTTATTTATTTCTGTGGATTTTGTTCTTCAAGATTCACATAATTCTATCTAAATTGTTGCTTCTTTATTTTTTCAAAGTGACACATTTTTTCCCTGCTATTGTTGGGGGTACACAGAAAATCATTATGAGCCTTTTAGCCTGACAAATAAACATCAGACAGATTGATGATGGTTAAAGAGACCAAAAGTGTATGTGTCTGGGCTGGAGCGATAGCACCAGAGAAGAGGAGAGAGAGAGAAGAGACAAGAGAAAGAAGAGAGAGGAGAGAGAGAAGAGAAAGGAGAGACAGGAGAGAAGAGAGAGGGAGAGAGAGAGAGAGAAGGAGAGAGGGAGAAAAGGAGAGAGAGGGAGAGAGGGGGAGAGAAGGAGAGAGAGAGGGAGAGGAGATAGAGAGGGAGAAAAGGAGAGAGAGGGAGAGAAGGGAAGAGAGAGGGAGAGGAGATAGAGAGGGAGAAAAGGAGAGAGAGAGGGAGAGAAGGAGAAAGAGAGGGAGAGAGAGAAGAGAGGAAGAGAAAGAAGAGAGAAGAGGAAGAGAAGAGGGCGAGAGAAGAGAGGAGAGAAGAGAGAGGGAGAGAGAAGAGAGAGGGAGGAGAGTAACATGCTCAAGAGAGATGTGGCTCCTCCAAAGGCAAAGAGACCCCCCCACACCTCCCAGTACCCACCCCAGCAGCACCCCGGCAAAGCATGGACACATACATGTCAAGAGAGGAGGTGCGGGTGACACATGTGCTCGGGCACCACCTGGGCTTGGCCACGACACATGGACAGCCCATGCGTGAACGGTTTTGTTCCCGTTGGCTGCGAGGGGGCAGGGAGGGCTTCCCTCTCTGCCCTGCCCTCGGGGGAATGTCTGCCTGGGGCCGGGCTGGCACGTCAGCTCTGGGCACTGCGAGGCCCATCTCACAGCCCGCCAGCCCGTGCCTGGAAGCCCCGTGTCCCGCCCAGGGTGGGGATGACCCCGCCACGTGGCTGTGGGAGCCGTGAGCCCAGGCGGAGCTGGGGGCGGCTCTCCGTGGGAAGGGGAGCTGGTCCTCGCCGGGACAGGGGTTCCTGGTCCCTCCCCTTCCCGCGCAGCAAAGAATTTCAGGGGGATGCAAAATAGTGCAGCGTGGTGGGTTTTAGTGAACTAAACTTTCTTAGAAAGATGTGAGGGGGCTGGAGTGATAGCACAGTGGGGAGGGCGTTTGCCTTGCACACGGCCAACCTGGGTTCGATTCCCAGCATCCCATATGGTCCCCTGAGCACCGCAAGGAGTAATTCCTGAGTGCAGAGCCAGGAGTGACCCCTGAGCATCGCTGGGTGTGACCCAAAAAGCAGAAAAAAGAAAGAAATATGTGAGGGGAGGGTGGGGGGGGGACGCTTGTTTACGAAAGCATACTGGCTTCTCCAGAGTGTGAGAGATGAATGTTCCGGGGAGAGCACGGGTGTGAAGAGGGAGCCTGGCTCAGGGGTTCAACCCCCAAACATGCCATCGTGTGATGGACGTGACGCGCCATCTCTCGTTTAACCAGCCCCGGGGCTGGTCTCTCTCCTTAGCTGACGTTGTAGTCAGCACTTTCAGACAGGCATCCATCTTTATTGAGGTAACTTTGGTTTGTAAGAGTTTAAATGCTTATATGTTTGGGGGTACCGGGTACCCCATCATGCCCGCTATCATCCATGGATCCCTTCGGCCCAGGGCCCTGCCCCCTCCATACATACACATTTGATTTTACAGATTTTAATCACAGATCCGTGATCCTTTGCCTTTGGGTCATTCCCAGAGAAGTTTCTAGAAAACAGGTGTGCACATGCTCCAGTCTTCTGAATCTGCCTGCCCCGACCCCTTCTCGTTTCCCAGTCCTTAACTCTGTGAGGGTTTCTGGTTTGTTTCCAGCGTAGGTGAGATCTAAGTATCCCCGACTTAGCCAACACAGGGGCCCCTCACAGGGGGCGACCCTGCCGACGTCCCGCTGGGGCTGGCAACAGTTCTGTCATCGTTTCAGCAGGCCCCCCCGAGGGTCAACGAGGTCAGCTTCTGGGCCCTTTGTCACCGAGAGAATCAAACACTTTCTTATTGATTCCTAAACGCTCCTATTAAGCTTCAAAGAACATGTCTGGTCGGATAAAAGAAAAAAATGCTGAAACAACACTGCTAGGGAAAAAAAAAAACCACACTCAGTGAGAAGAACAGCTGTGAGGAATGCTCATTTCCGAGGGAATAACCACCCTTCCACACAAACCTGCATCAGCAGTGCGAGACACGTGCCAACACCCGCACCGGCATATCTTTCTGCCTCTGTCTGTGTCCCTCCAGTGAATTCTTTGAAAATCTAGACCCCTCTGTCCCTGTTCTTCAAATGCTGACCCGCTGGTGCACACATTTCCAGGTGCAGATTGGCCCCAGGTGGTCACCTGCAAGCACCCACCCGCCTTCCTGTCCCCAGAACCCCAGCGGGTGACGGCTGGTGCCACGGGACTCACGGTGGCTGCCAGGTCCCATTGCTTCCGCTCCAGGGGCGAAGGGACCGTAAGACAGTCGCTAAGGAGCTTGTGGGCAGGTGGCTGGGCAGGTGGGCAGCCAGCCCCGGGCGAGGGGAGGGGAGAGGAGAGACCAACCTGTTCCTGACGCGCTGCCTTTTGGGCGGGTAAAGCACCACGTCCTGAAGTTCCTCCCCCGTTTCTGACGGAGAGTAGACAATCCGTTAGTGAGCCCTCAGCCCGGAGACCTCAGGCCCGTCGGGGAAGGGGGGCTCAGTGACACCAGAGGACCAGATTCACTCATTCACTCGCCCCGTGTGTTCTCGGCTCAGACCCAGGCAGGCAGCGCGTCACGGTCTACTCAGACCAAAGACGCTTCCTGCCCCCACGGGTGCCTCTCAGCCCTCCCTCACCCTGGCTGAGGAAGCCCCCACAGCCCCTGACCCTGCGCGGTCACTGCAGCCCCTTGTGCCCCTGTGAGTCCCTCGGTTCCGCTCCTCGCAGGGGTGGGGCAGGGGGCCAAGGGCCAGGGATGCCCACCGGGCTGGTCTTTCCTCCCGCTTTCCAGGCTTCAGAAACGAGGACAAGGAGACGCTGGCGTGGGAGGGCGTCATGAAGGAGAACTACCTCGTCAAGACCAACACCAAGGCCAACGACGCCTCAGAGGAGTAAGTCAGCATCGCTTTGGCCTTCGCCAACCTGCCCGGGGTCGCGCAAGCCCAGAGACTGAGGCAGTTCAGGGAAGCGTTTTCAGTAGAGGATTCACTGAAAATAAAAAACAAAAGAGTCTCCTTATGGCCTTTGGCCACGAGAATGTACCCAGTTTGCAGAGAACCGTGAGCTAGAAGCATCTCCCCCTGCCCCCCATGGTCCCAGCCTTCACCCATCACTGTCCATCTTGCAGGTCCCTCAAGGGCTGAGGGTGGGCAGTGGCACAGGGAAGCCACAGGGTGGGCTTTGGATCTGGGAGATGCTCCCCCCACTGCCCCCAGCTCCAGAGATGAGGTCCAGGTGACCCCAGATCTGGGGCCACACGCTGTGTCTCTGAGGAGAGGCAGAGGGAGCCAACGTTTACTGGACCTGCCACTGGCTACCCCGGCGAAGCACCGGGAGTCACAGTGAGTCCCTAGAAACCCACCCTGGAGACAGACGAGGCGTGTTTGCCCTGATCATCAAACCTGGCCTCGGCAAGGCTGGAGCAGCCGCCAGGGCAGTTCGTCCCTTCGTGAAGTCCAGCTGTTGGGCCGCAGGAGCCCCACGCCGTGGTTTCTGTCTGGCACAAAACAGAAGCTCCAAATTGCCCCTTGAGCCTACAGTCCTAGGTGGGAAGGCAAGAGGGGCCCGCCACCCCCCACCCCGGCGCCCCAGCCAGCCAGGATAGACTCTCTCCTGCTCTCCTCACCGGGGGGCTGCAGAGTTGTTCCATCGGGAGGTCAAACACCGATCCCTCGCGTCAGCCGATGGCGACTCAGCTGAGGTGAGCGCCGTGCGGCTCTGCAGAAAGACCTTCCGTGGAGTCTAATGGCTCTTTCTCAATCCCGTCCCTCCCCTTCTCTCTTACAGGATGAGGCACCGGTTCAGACAGCTGGACACCAAGGTACAGTCCTGATCATCGTCTGGGGAACGATTGTGAAATCTTTCTTCCTGCTCAACTTTCAGCGAGAGTCCAAGGGTTATGGCCCCCGCAATAAAAGAAGCTGATTCTTCTAGGAAAATAGACCCGATTTTGTTCCAGAGGCAGCGTTTTCCATTCCAGCTGCAAGGCCTGGGTCCTGGAACTGAGTTGCTTTGCAGAGGCACACAGGAATTACTCCTGACGGTGCTGGGGGGCGGGGGGCAGATATGGGATGCTGGGGTCGAACCTGGGTCGGCCGCATGCAAGGCAAACGCCCTCCCCGCTGTGCTATCGCTCCGGCCCCCCATTGGTGAGATTTCTAATGTCTCCTGTTCCCTCTGTATAACCAGGGAGTCCTTAGATGCTTCGTGGCCACAGAGGAGGGCAAAGATGCTTGCAGATAAAGGAAGAATACTTTGGATTTATTTTTGTGTTTTGTATTTGTTGTTTATTTTGGGACACGCCCATCGTCCAGGGCTTACGCTTGGCTCTGTGCTCGGGGAGCACTCCTGGCGGGTTCAAGGGACCGTATGGGCTGTCAGGGATCAAACCCAGGTCAGCTGGGTGCAAGGTAGACCCGGTAGCTGCTGTTCTACAGCTCTGGCCCAGAGAAAGAATGCCTGGGGAGGCCGAGGGCTCCTGGTCTAGGCCGCCTTTCGCAGGCTGCTTAGCTGGAGGGCGTTGAGAATGCGTGATCCCCCGGTGTGAGAATGCGTGATCCCCCAGTGTGAGAATGCGCGATCCCCGGTGTGGATAGGGACGGAGAACAACTCCGCCTCCGGCCACGCCAGGACCCACTAGGTGCGTCGGTTATAATAGATCCACAAAGGCTGTTTCTCTTAGGCCCTGCGGAGGAGGTGGGGTCTAGTGTTGTCTCGTGGTCTTTGGGGCCGATTATCCTCGTGTGTCCCTGTGCCAGGGCTGTGTCTGGCGCTGGACAAAGCCTCATCCTGTATGGCAGAGGCGCCGGGAACTAGGAACTGGCCCACGGGGGCATCTCGGTAAACCTTGGCTGAACGAGGGACAGAATCAATGGGTCTCCTCAGGGCACGCGGCCAGGAGGAGGTATCCAGTTTGCCAGTTTTTGGTTGATCTTGAAAACCATTTTGGTTCTGTTGTTTGGACCTCACCTGGAGGTGTGTAGGATCACCCTGGTGGTGTGTCGGGGATTGAGTCAGGGTCGGCTGTGTGCAAGGCCTGTGCCTTCGCCCTTGTACGGTCTCTCCCGCCCTCTTTTTGGTCTTGAAATGTTGTTTTCCATCAGCCTCTCAAACGGCGTTTTCACGGGCCTGATTTCCTGAACTCGGGTCCTGCGTAGGATGGGGGTGTGGAAGCCTGGTCCCCCCCACCCCATCTCCCTGCTCTCTTCCTTCTCTGACCCCTGAGATGTTGGAAGAAGCCGCTCAGCAGGATGGAGCCGGCCGTGCTGGGTCCAGGCATTAGGGTCAGTTCACTTGACCCTCACCTCACACCGCAGGGGCTTCGAGCAACTCTTTTAATTTGCTCCTGTTGGTTGTGAGTCGGGACTGGGGCGAGGGGAGGCCGCAGGGTCCATCTATGCTACATGAGCCCCCCGGAGTCCAGCGGTGGGCGGCCAGGTCCTCGCTGAGTGCCCACGGCCCCCAGACCCCCCCAGCCCTCTCCTTAGCATGACATCTGACATGTCGGGTTGTGTCTGCCTGAGCACTGTGTCTTGGGCCGCGTCCCGTTCTCACAGCGTGCCCGACCCCAGAGGCGAGCGTGGGGAAGCCGCAGGAGCTGAGAGCTCGGCCCAGGCCTGGTGTGGTGCCCCGTGACACAGACTCTGCCCCTCCGAGTGCCACTGAGCAGAGGCTCCTGCCGCCTCACGCCCACAGACCCAAACGGGAAGGCAGCAGCTTCGGGCGGGAGCAAAGGCTTTGTTGCAAGGTCGGCTGGCGAGGACTCAGGACAGTGGTCAGATCTGTCCCCGGTCACTGTGCCGGGTGGCTTGGATGGCGCCAGGAAGGGCCGGCCCGGGGAAGGCTGGCGGCAAGAGTCTGGCGGTCGTGGATCTTCCTTCCGTGGAGTCGGTTGTTTCGGCATGGGTGGCCGCGTTTCCGGCTTTTTGGTTCCACGGATTGGAGAATTTTGGCTCCCCTGGTGTCCAGTGTCACCTGCAGGCCAGTCACTGACCTTCCGTACACGTCCGTCTCCACAGCCTTTCAGAGCAGTGGAGCTTTCTGCTGGGAATGGCGGTCGCAGGGAGAATCGAAACACGGGCCAGGTGTGGTGTGCTGATCTTGGCCTTGGCCGGGGAGGCGGCCCCTCTCCACACTCGCGGGGACTCATTCCTCGAGACCCGGGGCGCTGGCGGCTGCCCTTGGGCACGTGTTCCCCCGGAGCAGAGTGCCTCGTGGCAGCTTCTCCCGTTCTGGTGTGGAATTGTCTCTGCTTTTCCGTGGAGGGCCTGAAGGCTCCACGTTAGAGACTTGAGTCTCCGTCCTGCTGCTCAGGCTGGGATCCACAGCATGATACCAACCCGGTGATGGGGAGACGGGAGGGATGCCGAGACAGGAGAGAAGGGGAACCAGGCCAGAGCGCCTCGAGAGTGCTTAGACGTGACAGGCGTCATGTCTCGTACATACAGAAGGCACCCTATGTCATAGCGTCACTGTTCCCGCTTCGAGCCGTATGAACGCGCCATCTGCTGCTCCTGTCACTCCATCCCGAGGCACAGCACAGTGGCTGGGCCCCTCTGTGCTGGCAGTGCCCTCGGGGCGGCCGTGGCCCCTGGGCTTTGCCGCTGGCCCTGGCCAGATGGTTTGAGCACTGTCCAGCGAGCCCTGCAGGGCTACCCAGCAGCAGCGGTCACCCACACTGCCTCTGAGGTGGACACTGCGGCTTGCCTGTGTCCCCAGGTGTGGGGACGGGCGTGGACTGCTCCGGGCAGCTGGCGCAGGAAGGAAACTCGGCGGCGATGGGGGGTCACAGCCAACGCAGAGCGGGAGGAAGGGGTGAGCCTTCAGCCTCCCGTGCGGGGACTCGCGGCCTCTTTAGAGCTGGGCTTTGTTTGCACGCAGGAGAGGCTTTGGGGCATCTGCCGATGCCCTTCAAAGACCCTCAGCCCTGCTGCCCTGCCCCGGGGCGCCCAGGGGACACGGGAAGAGAGAACGAGGCAGAGGCGCCACCCCCAGGAAACCACCAGTTCCAGAACCATCAGGAGCTGGGGCCATAGGACAGGCTGGTCCTCGCGGCCGGGTGGCTTGTAGGTTGCTCTGAGCAGGGCAGGATGTGGTAGGCGGGGTGCGGGAGTGACAGTGATGCAGTGAAATCAAGAGATGATACGGGAAATGAGTTGCAGTTAAACACAGGTTGTTCCTTGCGTGACTTAGAGACCAGCCACCCAGGAATTGCTGCCTGTGCTTTTATCAACCGTACCCAGGTGGCATATGGTCTAAACATGAGCTTCTGTCTTCCTGTGTAACGGACAGCTGAAATCTGCATGAATTGAGATTTGTTTTTCTTTTTTTATGGTTTCTAGTTACGTTGTCTTGTTATTTTGTATTCCATTTTCTGAGAGAATATTGATTCACCCACACCAAGGCGTGTCAAGTAGTTGTTCGACGACTTATACTCTTTTTGTGAGAGGAAAATTCTTCATGTGCAAAACAATTAGATTCGGGCCACAAAGATAGCAGAGTGGGTAGGGCGCTTGCCTTGCACACAGTCCATCCAGGGACCTGTTTCTGGCACCGCATACGATACCCTGATCATTGCCAGGAGTGACCCGAGTGCTAAACCAGGTGTAAGCTCCTAGTACAGCTGGGGTGTGGCCCCAAACAAAAAAATCAACCCCAAACCAACCCCCCCCAAAAGAAAACAAATTTAAATTATTCGTACTGCATCAGATTACTAGTACATTTTTTTAAAAATCTGAGCAGTTTGTTGGTATCGTAATTTTTCAATTATGCAGAACATTACTTCTGTAGGTTATTTCTATGTGTTGTTAAAAGTGATGGTTTCCAGGGGGCCCCCTAGTGAGTTCTAGTTGAGCCGGTAATAATAACTGTACTGACAACTAGTCTCCAGTAAAATGATTTTTGAAAGTAAAGAAGCTCCTCCAACCACGCATTCCACCTTATTTCAGGCCTGCACAGTATCAATGTACACATCAGTGTCGTGAGTCATAGAAGAATAGTTCAAAACTCAAGGTTGGACTATTTCCCTTACCGCTTCTTTCTTCCTCTCTTGCTAGCTGAATGATCTCAAGGGGCTTCTGAAAGAGATTGCTAGTAAGATAAAATAAGACCACCTGGACTCGGGCAGAGGAAGATCTAATTTTGGCAGGTAAGTAATCTCAACAGCTTATGTAATTTTTGCTTTGGAAATGCCTAAGACTAACATAAAATCATGATATTTTTCTAATCTTTAAATTTCTATATATTTCAGGCTGAAAAATAATGTGTCGCTGTAAAACCCTTAAACACACACTATGGGGGTATGGGGAGCGGCAAGTGGAAGCTCCCCTCCCCCCCCACACACTCACTATAATCTCAGCACTCAGATAGGAGTGCTGGGAAACAAGACTCAAAGGTCAGAGGTGAGAGGTCAGAGGGTAGCACCGGAGCCTGGGAAATGGAGTTCTCTCAAGAGCACTTGCCGCGGTTTGGTTTTAACTGAACCAAGTCACACGGCTCTAAGATTCTACATTTCCCCCATAATTCCCTCTCGAAGAGAAGTGTTGTTTTTGTCTCTTATGCTTATTTGCTCTGGGCCAGACAAATGGACGTGGATGACCTTTGGGTGTTAAACATGTTTTATGGAGACAGGGTTTCTCCAGTCAGTGGATCTCTTTTACAATCCAAATATAATAAAATTAATCGGCAAACTGCACTTTTTTTTTTTGCTCTGTGTTCTCACCATTTGCTTGAATGGTATTTCTGTGTCACCTGTCCAATTTCTGAATTCTAGGATAGGCATTCTGTTCAAGTAGGCCTTTTCAGGAAGTAACTTGGAAGTGGCCAATCCGGGTTCGAGTTCTCTGCCCCTCTCGGAGAACCCGGCAAGCTACCGAGAGTATCCCGCCCACACGGCAGAGCCTGGCAAGCTCCCTGTGGTGTATTCGATATGCCAAAAACAGTAACAAGTCTCACGATGGAGACGTTACTGGTGCCCGCTCGAGCAAATCGATGAGCAACGGGGATGACAGTACTATAGTGCTAACTTGGAAAGAATGGTCACTTTTCTTTTTAAATTTTTAATTTAATTTAATTTAATTAATTTTTTAGAGCATTACAAAGCCGCTCATGATTGGATTTCAGTCATACAGTAAAAAAGTCCCTTTTCTTGAAGAGGAAATGGAAGCACAAGAGGACACCCTTCCCTTCTTTCTCCCCCTTCCCTCTCTCATTTTTTTCCCCCTGCTCCCACCCTTTCTCTCTCTCCCTTCCTCCCTCTCTCTCCCTTTTCCTTCATCCCTCTCTGCCCCCCTGCCTTTCCTCCTGTGTCTAGAGTTGCTTAGTCATTGATTTCTCAAGATTCTCTTTTTGAAGTTGAAGAAAACTTTTATTTTGGAAGGATGAAGTCAATGCCAACTTGATGTGGCTTCAAAATTCCTCTAAGTGTCGGGGCTGGAGCAATAGCACAGCGGGGAGGGCATTTGCCTTGCACTTGACCGATCCAGGTTCAAATCCCAGCATCCCATATGGTCCCCTGATCACCGCCAAGAGTAATTCCTGAGTGCAGAGCCAGGAGGAACCCCTGTGCATTGCCAGGTGTGACCCAAAAAGGAAAAAAAAAATTCCTCTAAGTGTTGATTTCGGGACTCTTGTGAGGGCCCTTGTCATTGTCTCCTGTCCTGACAATTCTAGGCCATATTTAAAACCAAAATTGACTCATTTCTCTTTTTTTTTAAAATTTTTTAATTTTTATTGAATCACTCTGAGATAGTTACAAGCTTTCATGTTTGGGTTACAGTCTCACAATGATCAAACATCCATCTCTCCACCAGTGCACATTCCCCACCACCAATATCCCAGGTATACCCCCCTTCCCCACCCTCCCCCTGCCTCCATGGCAGACAATATTCCCCATACTCTCTCTCTACTTTTGGGCATTATGGCTTTCAACACAGACACTGAGAGGTCATCATGTTTGGTCCATTATCTACTTTCGGCACACATCTCCCATCCTGACTGGTTCCTCCAGCCATCATTTTCTTAGTGATCCCTTCTCTATCCCATCTGCCTTCTCCCCTCCGCTCATGAAGCATCGACTCCTCTCTTACACAGAGATCAGGGAGGCGGGCAGAGTCTCTTCTCCTGCTGGGCTCCAGGAAGTGCGACTTGCGTGTCCGGGAAGAGTGTATCACAACTCTTCCATCTCGGGTGATGACGGCAATATTAGATCTTACGTAAATTTCAGGTTGAGCTTCGAAACATTTGCCATTTTGTTGAACTAGGGAGCAGCAATTTAACAAAAACAAAAACAGGAAAATAGAAATAGTTTTAAATGACTCTAAAAGCAGGACGGGCCGATGGTCAGGAGAGAGAGCACGGGACGGCCGTGCCCTGCCCGCAAGCAGCGTGCTCCCTTTTGCCCTCTCCAGCACGCTGGCTGGGGGAGCCTGACCAAGCTCGCTGGAGCCTTACTGCTTTGTTCATCCTTAAACTTGCATTTCTTTCTTTTTTTTTTATTATTTTTTTATTTTTCCCCATTAATTTTTTTTTAAATTTTTATTATATCACCATGTGGAAAGTTACAAAGTTTTCAGGTTTATGTCTCAGTTATACAATATTCAAACACCATCCCTTCACCAGTGCCCATATTCCACCACCAAAATCCCCAGTATAACCCCCGCCACCGCCCCCCCCTCAACTGTATGACTGATGAATTTCACTTCATTTTCTCTCTACCTTGATTACATTCCATATTGCAAAACAAAACTCATTATTGTTGTTGGAGTTTCCCCCCAGGGAAGACAGCCCTATTAAGGAAGCATTTGATAATTGGTTTGTCATTAAAAGATTGTATGTTTTCAGTTTTTAGAAAGGGCGAGGCTCGGATGTGTTCCAGTCCCGCAACCCGGAGCCGTGTTAGTTGCTGCTCAGTATCGCCAGGGTTCCATCCGGAGAAGGTGTATCAGCTGTACCTCCTCCATCTGGATCCCTGGCGTTGTTGGCCCGGATTCGGGTCCGGAGCATTTCTCCGGCCGCGTTGCTCACCAGACTGCCTGGCCTCTTCTCTCTGCATTTCTTTCTTTCTTTTTCTTTTTTTGGGTCACACCCGGCAATGCTCAGGGGTTACTCCTGGCTTTGCACTCAGGAATTACTCCTGGCGGTACTTGGGGGACCATATGGGATGCCGGGGATCGAACCTGGGTCGGCTGCGTGCAAGGCAAATGCCCTATCCACTGTGCTATCGCTCCGGCCCCTAAACTTGCATTTCTTTTTAAATTTTTTATTTTATAAAGTAGTTCACAATATTTGATTACATTTAATATTCAAACATCAACCCCACCACCATGACACCTTCCCATCACCATATTTTGGGTGTTTCCATCCCGAACCCCAATCCCTGCCCCAAAGTAAAACCGAAATAATATATTTTGTATTCTTTGTTATCCCTCTCGGAGAGCGCGGCAAGCTGCCGAGAGTATCTCACCTGCATGGCAGAGCCTGGCAAGCTCCCCGTGGCATACTCGATATGCCAATAACAGTAACAACAAATCTCACAATGGAGACGTTACTGGTGCCCACTCGAACAAGTTGGTGAGCAATGGGATGACAGTGACAGTGACAGTGATTCTTTGTTATGAAAAACCGCAAAAAATGCTACAAAAAAGTATCCTTAGAGGAAAGATTGTTGGATATCACCCAGGGACCATTAAGCCCTACTGTAAGAGATCACTAATATGTTGTTAAAGGTTGAGCCTTGTGTGCTTTTTATATATGTATCTGTTACAAAGATGTATATTTTCTCTTTATGATTGGTTACCTCCTCCTTTTTTTTTTTTTTTGCTTTTTGGGTCACACCTGGCAATACTCAGGGGTTACTCCTGGCTCTGCACTCAGGAATTACCCCTGGTGGTGCTCAGGGGACCATATGGGATGCTGGGAATCGAACCTGGGTCGGCCGCATGCAAGGCAAACGCCCTACCCGCTGTGCTATCGCTCCAGCCCCACCTCCTCCTTTGAACCCTATCAAAAGTGACGTGGCAATCTTGGAGTATGAGTCGGGTGTGTGGTTTGAAGTATCCGAGACCGCGTGGTCAGGAATAGGTTCACTCGTGGGTGATGCCTTGTCCAAGCATGTGGAGAGCGGCCATGAGCATGGTGGTGGTTGGGTTCTGGGGGTTTTTGGCTGCCAGGGCTGTGTCCCTTGGGATGGGGAGGGGGTCTCGCCCGCCCCAATCCAGGGCGCCCCTAGTGAAACAACCTGGCGCAGGGTCTGGTGGTGGCATGGTTATGGCGACTATCCTAAACTTGCACTCCTACTAAACGTGGGGAATCAGTTACCAGTGCGAGAAAGCGGTCAGAGTCTTGGATTGTGTGTGTAGGATGCAGCCCCTCAGTCCCCTCCTCCAGAGCTGCGCATCTGGGATTTTAGAAACAACGCCTTTGCCAAGGAATCTTTTATGTCTGAATATAAGATCAGTTTTCTCTGTTTGGACCTGGCCTCTGGCGTGTCTTTAAAGTAGCTCACCAAAACGGTAATTTTAGAGGAAACTCTAAAATTACTGCTGAGATGCTTTTCTTCTAGGGCTTCACGAATAACTTCTTCCTCTGCCATCTTCCTGTGAGAAGGTGTGGGGGAAGGACTGTCAGCCCCGGCGGGTGTGAGGTGGGTCAGGAGCTGATGTGACGGGTGGTTCTCTACCAGTGTGTCCATTTGGGACCTTCGTTTCTCAGTCTGCCTTGAACCTAGTCATGGGGAGCTAAATAAAGAGCATATATCCCGGTTTCCCCACTGAGGTCGAAAAAGGGGGGAGAAGCAGAGTTAAAATAGGACCACCTGTGGGGCCGGAGCGATAGCACAGCGGGTAGGGCGTTTGCCTTGCACGCGGCCGACCCGGGTTCGATCCCCGGCATCCCATATGGTCCCCCAAGCACTGCCAGGAGTGATTCCTAAGTGCAAAGCCAGGAGTTTCCCCTGAGCATCGCTGGGTGTGACCCAAAAAGCAAAAAAAAAAAAAAAAAAATAGGACCAACTGTATGCCTCCCACCTCAGAAGGGAGCCTCCCTAGGACCACCTGAATAAAGACACTGGACATTCTTCCCTGTGGATTACTCATTTGTCTTGTCTTTGTGGCTGTTCCATCCTCGCTTGCTGAAGGAACTTGCAGCTCCTTTGCGTGCTGTAAAATTTAATTTCTGCAAATGACAATGTTCAACTCTGCAGCCAACGCGCCCCTGCATGCAGAACCCACTCAGCAGACGAAGTGCTCAGATACTCTTTGGCTCTAGGGCCGGAGGTGTAGTGCAGCGGGGAAGGTGTTCGCCTTGCACGCAGCCAACCCAGGTTTGGTCTCTGGCAGCGCATATGCTCCCTGGAACACCTGTTTTGCCCTGAGCATGCTGGGGTGATTTCTGCCTACTCTGAGCACCGCCAGCAGTGGCCCAAACACAACACACCAAAGACACAAGTCTTCCCCATTTAGCCAGGGCCATTTCGGGAGTGAAGGCAAGCCGGCCAGAACACACGGAAGTCTCTAAGAGAGAAAATGGCCATTTTACGTAGCTGCTTTAATGCCGAAAGCAAACCTCTTGTGTTCGGTCTCATCCGTGTGCCAGTCTCTAGCTCATACATCCGGGCTCGCGTTTCCCCAGTGTGTTTGGAAGCCAGGGGTGTCCTGTGAGTAGAATCGGAGAGTGGATCCTTAGCCCCGGCTCTGTCTTTGCTTTCCCAGGCAACAGCAGCCCCGAGAGCGGCCCAGACTCCCGGATGCCCTGAGCCACGTTCACCGACTGCCCAGTGGGAACGGCCGCTGGCTTCGCTCCCACGGACAACGGCACAGGCCGTGGGTGTTTGCACCGGAAGGTGGATCCGGGGGAAGAAGCTGCCCCCCGCATTGCGCTTCCCCCCGACCGAGCCCGCCGGCCCAGGGTTTTCCATCTCGGTGACTTGCTGCTGCCTCTCGCCTCGCCCCAGCCGCCTCCGTGCCTCTGCGTCTCTCGAGCTCCCACGCCGTCCCTCCCGGGGGTGAGACTCGGCCCCGCTCTCTCTCCCTGCCGTAGTCTTGCTCCTCTCTGACGGCTACTTTCTTTCTACTGATTTTTTTGCTTGTTTTTTTGAATGATGGAACAAATGAACTGGGCATGTTGTTCTATGTCTCTCACGTCGGGGTGGATTCCATAACGTGTGGTAGCAAGAGCGAGGTCGTGTTCCTCGCAGGAGAGAGACTTCTAGTCACACTCTGCTTCTAGACGATGATCAGGGGAGGCAAGAATGCACCCCCCGCCCCCCGCCCCAACTCCCAGGAAGCCCAGTGGGAAGAAGGTGCCCTGTCTCTGAAAATGCAAACGGTCACCCCAACGTGGACCTTCGAGTGGCCACTGGTGTCCCCTGGGTGCTCATGTCCCTCCTCTTACTTCCCCACGACAAGAAAGCACTGGATAGTGTAAAATATTTAGAGGACATTTCAAAGTAAGAATATAGTCTCACCCTCTAACAATAATTGGCATTCACATTTCAGTATATTTTTCCAGATCTCTCTCTTTTTTTTTCTATGCCTATTTTCTCCTTAAGAATTATGCGAAATATTGTCCTGCAACATACAGAATTTTGTATAAGCTCTTTATACCCATTACTCTATCAAATGTGTTTTTTCCTCTCTTCTGGTCTTTGTAAACATTGTATTATTGCAAACATGGTGTTCATCTGACTGGGGTGACTCCGTCATATTGCTCACCAAGGGCTGTTTCCACCTGCTCCTCGGGAGGAACACCTTTGTAAATGAATCCTTTTCTCATCAGGGAAGATTCCCCATGTAGAGTTCGGTGAGATGTGTTGATTCTCACCCATTCACCAGGCTTTTTTTGTACTTATTTAGCAAATGAGAATTGTTAACTTGAATATAGGATACGAGATATACGAACCTAGAACTCTTAATATAAGGCCCCATATTTAATCCTTAGTTTAGGAAGATGCACATATGCATATTCAAATATACTGATGAAGAAGCAATGGTTTGGCATGGAGCAGTTATTCAGTGGGACTCACCTAACCCCAGCACTCTCCGTGTGGGAGCACTGTGTCCCCAGCGCAGAGGTATTGGTAGCACACAAGACAATGGAAACTTTAGGAATCATCTTTGCAGCTCCGAAGAGACTGCTGAGTCAAGGTTGAAGAAGACCTTCAAAGGAAGCTACAAAGGATGCTCTTACTAGCATGAACCTGAGCCAGCCTTCAGCGTTTGTTTGGGGCAGTGAAAGGGCCGTGTCTGGGGCTGGCCAGAGAGCCTGGGCTAAGGCGCCTGGCTGATGCTTGGCTGACCCTGGCTTGAACCCCCAGCACCCAGCACCCAGCACCCCTGCAATCCCCTGAGCACAGAGCCAGGAATAGCTCCCCAGGAATTCTGGGTGTGACCCCAACCCTCTCCCCGAATAAGGACAACCGCCCACATTCGTGTTGTTTGCGGGGAATAAACACGAATGAAAGGTGTCTTTGTACCTAGATCCCCGGAATGAAGTAAAGGGAATCACCATAACAGGGCCAGTCAGTTCATGCTTTGGGTTGTGGAGAGTGGGCGGGCTAATATTTACATGCTAAAAATGGCCCATGGATGGAATTGTCCAAGTGTCTCTGTAGGGGTCTGACCACCGTGACCACTGGAGAGCCAGGCTCTTCTGAAGCCCCCAAGAAGAGGCTGAAGTTGTCTCTGGACAGAGAGTCATTCCCGTGTGTGGGACTTGCTGTAATAGTCACCACACCCACCATGCGGTCACCTCCTCCCTCCATCCCAGTGGGGAATTTCAATAAAAACAGCAAAAAATAGAAGACCAGCAAATGGGCTAGTAATCAATAAACTAAGTAGAGATAAAACAAAACAGCAAACTAAATAGAAACCCTCCCAGAATGAACGTATTTAGGGCACACACACACACACACACACACACACACACACACACACACACACACACATATATACAGTGCCACTGAACGTAACACAGTCATTGGCCAGACCCTGAGAGAGGCGGTCTCGGCTCATGTTTTCCAGACCACATTTTCCTCATCACCTGACCTGTGTCAAGGGGAGGGAACTTGACGGAGACGCCGGATCTCTCGGATTAGAGCAGGGACTGGTAGGTGCTGCCAACTCGGCGTGGCTGGGAGTCACACCATCCGCTTCTCCCTGTGGGCACGCGATGGTCCTGCTGAGTCCGCCAAGGAGACCAGCTCCCGGTGGCTGTCCGCCGCTCAGAGGTGCTGCCTGCGTGCTGGGCACGTGTGTCCCATGTGCTGTGTGCCTGACGTCACGGCTGACCAGTCCACCGGCCAGTCCCCGTGAGCATGCTGGGGGCGTAAGGAGCAGGGAGACACTGACTTTTGCCACCCTGTGGAGAGTGAAAACAATAAAACGCTTTGCTGGAGTCGGTTCATTTCTGCAGGGATTTGCTTCCTGGACTCACGGCTCTGGGTCTCAGGGCAGAAGACCGGCGTGTCCTGATGGGACGGGAGCAGAACAAAGCTCCCTGGGGTTCTGTTCTCTCCCCCCGGAGAGCCCAAGGGTCTCAGTGCCTCAGACTCACCCATGGGCATTGTCATCGCCTCACTGTTGCCAAGACCTCCTTCTAAGGGGCTCTCGGGCTCATAAACCAGTGCTCAGGATTTATCTGGGGGCACTGTCCTCAGACCCCCGTTTTAATGAAGTCACCATGAGATACACAGTTAAAACGTTGTTCCTGATTGGCTTCAGTCATACAGTGTTCCAATAGCCACCCTTTCCCCGTGGCCCACCACCAGTGAGTGTCCCCGGCTTCCCTCCCACCACCCCCACACCCCCATAGAGGCAGGCACTTTTCTTCTCTCTCTCTGTATCTGTCTGTCTGTCTATCTATCTATCTATCTATCCATCTATCTATCCATCTATCTATCCACCTGTCTGTCTATCTATCTGTCTATCTATCTATCTATCTATCTATCTATCTATCTATCTATCTATCTATCTGTCTGTCTGTCTATCCATCTATCTATCTGTCTGTCTGTCTGTCTATCTATCTATCTATCTATCTATCTATCTATCTATCTATCTATCTGTCTGTCTGTCTGTCTGTCTGTCGGTCTGTCTGTCTATCTATCTGTCTGTCTGTCTGTCTGTCTAACTATCTATCTATCTATCTGTCTGTCTATCTATCTATCTATCTATCTATCTGTCTGTCTGTCTGTCTATCTATCTGTCTATCTGTCTATCTATCTATCTATCTATCTATCTATCTATCTATCTATCTATCTATCTATCTATCTATCTACCTTTCTGTCGGTCTGTCCGTCTGTCAGTCTGTTTGTCTCCTGGGCATTCTAATTTGCAATACATTGTAAAGGTACATTTCCAAAGCTACTGCGCGGTTATCACGCACATCCCTTTCCCTCCTTTCAGCACGCAGTTCTCGTCCAGAGCCACCATTCCCGGCTATTACTGTCACAGTGGTCCCTTCTCTGTCCCAGCGGCTCTCCCCCACCCTTCCACGTATGACAAGATTCCGTCCATGGGCCAGTCCTCCCGGCCCTGGTTCCCACTGCCCGTGGGTATCAGTCTCCTGTTACATTTCTTTGCATCCCACGGACAAGCGGGGTCATTCTATGTCTGTCCCGGCCCTCCGACTCCTGCCACTCAGCCTGCACGAGGCTCTCCGTGCCCACCCATTTATAAGCAAAATGGCTTCGTGTTCCTGGCGGCTGCACAGTATTCCACTGCGTGGACCCAAACCTTCTTGGCAGGGACATCACGGAGGGGGTTGGGGCCGTGGTCCCTGGCGGGGCGTCGGCTGGCAGAGACAGGGTCCTCCCGCAGCAAAGCCCCGGGAGACGTGGGGTTGCATCTCCCCCACCACTTCCCCGTCCTGTAGGGGACCCCTGCATCGGTCATGCAGATGGCCTTGACCGTCCTGTCTCTACAGCCCGAGCTGGACTCAGTCAGACTCACCAGACTGACCGAACACCGACACCCTACTGTCCTGAGCCCCCATCCTCTGGGAGATGGAATCTTGGGCCACAACTCCCTCAGCAGTGCTCAGGGCTTACTCCTGACTCTGTACTCAGGCATTACTCCTGGCAGTGCTCAGGGGACAAGATGGGATGCTGGGGATCGAACCCGGGTCGGCTGCGTACAAGGCAAACGACATGGGAATCAGGTTTTACACGTGGCTGCAGCCCTGGGAACCTGCCACAAGCTCGCACGGACCCTGTCTTGGAGTCTCGCCCCAGTGGACCTGGAGCACACGATGGACAGCCTGACTTCAGGGTCAGGTCCTGCAGTGCGTGGTCTGACTGGGTGGACCCAGCGCTCCCCGTCCCAGCTGCCTCCCCTCTGCAGGGGAGGTGGCCCTGAGACCACCACCCTTCCCGGGGTCCTGGGAACTGTGGGAGCCCGTGGGCGGGGCACCTGGCTCGCCCTGGGGCAGACAGGACTGTCCAGCGTGAGGGGCGGCAGTGGAAAGCTGGGCTCAGGCTCTGTCTCTGACCCACTCTTGGACACACACCCAGGATCAGCCGGTCTCTGTGGCCACTCGGGAACGTCCCTGAGGGTCTGTGTCTGGGATAAGGGGTTAGGGGCTCCTGCCGGGAAACGGAGAATAAAGCCAAATGCTCCAGGGGGCTGTAGGGAATGGAGAGGAGAAATGTGCGGCTTCCTCTGGCAGGGCACTGGGGCGCCTTCCTGGGGCTCCTCCCCAGGTCTCCCGCTTTTATTTGTAAAGTTAATAAGAGAAAGAAAATGCAGCACCCAACACGGAAGGGCTTTCATCTCTTTTCAAGGGCTGGCGGTGACTTTGTGTGAATCAAGGTGAAATTGCAGGTGTTGATTCTGCCTGGGTGCTTTGAAAGGAGAACAAAAGCAGCAAGCCGTGCCCCAGGCCCCATCTCTGGGGTTATTGTTACCCCAGCTGACGAAGATTCGCTCCAGTGGCTTGCCCCGCCCCCAGCTCCCTCCGCCGCCCCTCTGCCTGTCTCCACATCTCAGCACCAGGGAGAGGCTTCAGGAGGGAAGCGGCTCCTCTCTCAGTCTCTCCCTTCTCTAGAGGCCGGTTCCTTCCCTCAGCTCAGAGAGAGCAGGCTGAGCTGAGCAGGCCGGGGGAGGGGACACGGCCCGGGGCTAGAATTTCAGAGGGCCTGGGCAGTGCCGAGACACTCAGGGCCCTGGTCTGTAGTCCGCATGTAGGTGTGCACGGAAGTCGGTGTGCACGTGCATGTGCGTGAGCATGGAGGTGTGCACATGCATGCAGTATGTGCATGTGCAAATGTGTGTATGCAAGTACGCATGCAAATGTGCGTGCATATAATTGTGCAAGTGTGTTCATGTGTGTGGATGTGTGCAAGTATGTGTGCACACAACTGTGTAAGCAAGTGTGCATGTGTGCATGTAAGTGTGTAAATAAACAAATGTGTGTGCAAGCAGGTGTGTGCATGCAAGAAAGGACTTGTGTGCAAGTGTGTATATGTGCACATAGGTGAGTACATATGTGCATGTATGCACTGTTCATGCATGCACCCATGTGTGGACACAGGTGTGCCATGGTTGCACATCTGCATGTAAGTCATACACATGAGTTCTGTTGCATTGCGTGCACACGTGCATGTGTGATGCGTGCGTGCCTATACGTATGTATGTGTGCATTGTGTGCATGGTTGCACCCACAAACCGTCTGAGCCCCCTTGGTTCTCCCACCCCGCCCCTCCGGCCTCTGCAGAGGCTGTTTCTGACCTCCCGGCACTTCTGAGCCAGGCTTACCTTTTTTTTTTTTTAATGTCCAAATAATTTTTTATTGAATAACCATGAGCTACACTGTTACAAAACTGCTTATGATGGGATTTCAGTCTGCGGTGTTCTAACACCCCTCCCTCCACCCGTGGGCATCTCCCACCACCAAGGACTCAAGCGTCTGCCCCCCACCCCCACCCCACTATGGCACTAAGGTGGGCACTTCTCTTCTTTCTCTCTCGCTCTCCACTTGTGGGCATTATAGTTTGCAATGCAGGTACTGAGAGGCTGCCCTGTTTGTTCCTTTCCCTATTTCCGGTACTCAGCTCTTACCCAGCTCTCTTTGCCAGAGTGGCCCCTTCTCTATCCCAGCTGCCTTCCCCCAGCACTTGAGCAGGCTTCCACCACGCACTACCCCCTGGCTCTTGTTTCTACTGCTCTCAGACATTAGTCTCATATTATGTTTTTTTTATATTCCACAAGAGTCCAATTATTCTCTGTCTGTCCCTCTCCTTCTGACTTATTTCATTCAGCGTGATAGTCTCCATGTCCGTCCACTTATAAGCAAAGTTCATAGCCTCATTTCCCGTCACAGCTGCATAGTACTCCCTCCTGCTCCTGGGAGTGTCCTCCGGCAGGCCCCGAGTGCAGAAATGCCATGGTCTCTGCACTTCTGCATTCACTGCAGCACTGTTTGTCACAGCCAGAGTCTGGAAACAACCGAAAACAAATGGGCTAGTTACAGAAGCGGCAGGCCCATCTCTTGGCGCCCCTTGGGAGCTGTCTTCTCGCTCCCCGTGGCCCAGGGCCTCGAGGTCCTTCCTCTTCCGGTTTGCTCCACCCGAGGGTCTTTCTGCTGCCTTACGATCACTGAGGTGCTGTGCTGGGTCTTCCCAGGCGGCGCCTTCCCTGCAGCCCCTCCAGGCCAGGACTGCCCGTCTCTCCTCCCCCTGCCAGTAGCTCCCAAGGCCAAGGGCGTCTCCTCCTGCACAGCCCTCCCCACAATGCCACCTCTCTCCTCACCTCCCACTGCCCTCCCGGCCCCCAGAGTCCTGCCGGCCCTCGGCCTTGTACGCCGGCCTCCCTCTGCCCTCTCGCTCACCGCTGACCTCCTCCACCCAGCCTCAGCCCCCGAGCAGCTGTCCATGTCCAGGCAGTGCCCAGCGACCTCTTGGCCATGCTCTGCAGAGGCCACTCTGCCTCCTTCCCCGGGAGCCATGGGCCCTGCAGCCCACCGCGGGCCTCGTGATGCAGGCAGGTAATCGGGAAGGGCCCCCCAAGGCAATGGCCAAAGCCAACCTTGCAGAAAGCAGGAACAAACGGGAACTAAGGCCTGACCAGACCCTCACCTGGGCCCAGCGACAGGCCCAGAGAAGCTTCTGCAGGGACAGAAGGCCAGGAGAGGAATTCAAAGACCACCAGCACTCCCAACCCCCCGTCACCTCCTTAGCAACAGACCTTTACCCTGGTAGAAGCCCCCCGGGGGGGCAGGTTGGAGAAACCCTCGAAAGGCCACCTTGAACAAAGGAAGCGTGCGCATGTGCTGCCAGAGCCCACGTGCTGCTTGTGCCCGTGTGGCCGAGCACATGTGGCACCCGAGCACACGTGTCCCCCGCATCTCCCCTCTTGAGATGTGGACTTTTATGTTTCCGTGTCTAGTGCTGGGATGTGTGTAGGGCTCTCTCCGCCCTTGGAGAAGCCCGGGTGCTCTCTTGAGCGCGTTATTCACCTCTCTCTCTCTCTCTCTCTCTCTCTCTCTCTCTTTCTCTCTCTCTTTCTCATCTATCTATCTATCTATCTATCTATCTATCTATCTATCTATCTATCCATCTCTCCCCCCCCCACACACACACACCTTCAAAACCCTCCAAATAAAATCTGTTTTACTTCACTGCTTGTCTACTCCTGAAATTCCTTTCCGTGAGCGAGACAAGAACTCCGTAACCCCGGGTCCCGGGTGGCAGAAGCAGACCGGGAGAAAGGGACCGTCTTTCTCCTCCCCGCTTCACCTGAGCCACTCATGGGCTCCACCAACATTGCTCACATGGGCCTTCAGTCACTCCCTGACTTTGCTTTCCTGGGGCACTGCCCCCCAGCCCATTCTCTGGTTCTCCTCCCTCCTTTCGGTCTCCATGGAGACGTGCAAATTCCCAGGTCAGTGACAACTCGCATGAAGGCTGGGAGCCCTGAGGCCCTTCCGGACTGTGCCAGCCATGTCCAGGGGTCCCCGAGGTCCCTGCCCTCCCCCCACTCCTGACCACCCCTGCCTTCGCAGTCTCTTAAGAATCCCTCTGTCCTGTATTTTCTTTGCTTGAAGCCCAGAAGTTACTCTCCCCTCCCCCCTCCCTGCTCCTCTCCCCCACCTCCAAACTCAATTCTGCAGGTAGGGGTGAGGGATGTGCAAAACCTGTTTTCTCCGCTAATGTCACTGTTTCTCCTCTGAGGTCACGGACCTTTACCTTTGACCTTTATTCTATACCTTGAGTTTTATTTATTTGTTGGCTTTGGATTTGGGGGCCAGAGCCAGCCGTGCTTGGGGGGGCAGATTCCAGGCTCTGTGTTCAGGAATCCCTCCCGGCAGGGCTTGGGGGGCCATATGGGACCCTGGGGAAGAGGGGTAGTTCACACCCCAGGGGTGGCCCGAGGGGCCCAGGGGGTCGGTGGGAGCTGAGGGGGCCTGAGCTGGGCTGGGAGGTCAGTGCTGGCTGAGATCAGGGCCTGGGAGGTATTTCCATGGAGGCAGCCCTTGCTCCCTGCCGAGGCCCGGCCTTACTCCCTGTCTCCCAGGGCCCGCCTCCGCCAGGAAGCCCCAGAGTCGGGGCCGCCTTGGAAAATTGCCTCTTTCCAGCTGAGTTGAGTCCGGGCGTCACCTTCGCCTAAGCCCGACATTCTGGGCCCTGGTTCCTGTCCGTCTAAGGGACCCTCGAAACCCGGGGCACCCTGGACTGTCTGCGCGCTTCTCCCCTCGGCCGGGGTCCTGTCCCTGCCTGGTGGTGGCCTCGAGGCGTCTAGGAATCACCCGGAAGGCGGCGGAGCGCTCCGTGTCAAGGGCCCGGCGGCCAGCAGGTGGCCTGAAAGGCGAGTGTTGTCTGGGTGTGGAAAGGCCAGTCACTCCCCATCACGAGACTCCCCCCACCAGAACCTTCCGTGCAGCCCTTGGGAGAAAGACAGAGAGGCGCGGGCCCCCTGGGGAGGAGACACCAGACATCGTCGTGACTCGAATCCCTGGGAGTGGAGGGACAGGGAGTCTCGGCCCCAGTCCCGGGCGGGAGAGGGCTGCCCCATCTGGAAACTGCAAGGGGACAGAGCCACAGTCCCCCCCTGCGCCCCTCATCCCCTGCACCCCTGCAGACAAACGTCTGCTCGAGACGCCTGTTCCGAGGGTACCCGCAGCTCAGTGGGTGGGGAGGATGCTAATGTTTCTCATCATTGCCCGGCGGCACAAAGCAACTGCCAACATCCCGGGGCCTCTAGATCAGATTTGGGTGCGCTGAGTGGCCCGACTGTCGCGCCCACCCTCCAATTTACATGCTAATGATTGTGCTGCCTTCATCCTGCTCTCCAGGCTCACTGCGGTGCTCACACATATCTGGGGGCCCAGACGGAGAAAGGGGACGGCTGCAGATTCCCCTTCAGGGGGTTCCGGGCTCTGAGCCCTCTCTTGCCCGTCCAGGGTGCCTATTTGCTGTGCAGAGACGGAAGTAAAAGCGGGCTGTGCTCAGGGCTGGGCCCGGTGACACCCGGGAGCAAACGAAGACTGCCGGAGGTGACTGGGTAAAGGCCACGCAAGGTGGTTGATGCCTGAGCGGGGATAACGCTCAGTCACCACGAATGGAGACATGTTGCTATTTGCAGCAAGTGGGAGAAATGCAGGGGGTGAAGTGGAGGAGGAAGACGAGTGTTGGTTGATCCCGTCCAGACAGTCTGATGGTCAGGAAAAAGGAAAGAAAAATAACTTGGTGACATGGCGCCTACTTGAAGGCAGGGGTGGGGGGGTGGGTGGAGAAAGGGACGGGGCCTGGGAAAGGGCCGTGCTTTGCGTTTGTAGAAACCCAAAGGCGATGTTGCCCTGGGCTCCCAACGCTGACCTCACTGACGTTGGGTACTGGAAAATTCCTCGTGGCGGTGCTCAGTGTGGGCACAGTTGCCCGGTCACGGAGTTTCTGGTTCTCCCCCGAGAGATGCCCAGTAGCCCCTCCTGGCTGATAAGCCTGTGTCCTCGAGGGTTCAGAACCTTTGCTCTGTACCAGGGGCCGAATCACCGGGGGTCCTGCTGTTGGCCCCGGGGACAGTTCCTCCCTTACAATTCTGAGGTGGGGCTGATAGATTCAGGGTTCGGAATGAACGAACGAACGGATGGATGGGTGATCCTCCGTCATGAGGGTGGAGTGCAAGAATTGTCTTGCAAGAAATTGGAAGAAAGTGGTCAACTCTGTGGTCGATGGATCGGAGCGGGGTTTGCTTTGAAAAGTTTAGTGATTCTCTTTCAAGTCGTCTCAAGAGGAATGACGGTGATAATGGCAGTGAGTGGCCAGGACATTTCTCTGTTTTAGTCAAAATTACTCCTTGCTTCTTAAGACGTCCGGTGATGGATTTTATACAGACTTCCAGGCACAGTTACGAAAAGTCTGCTTAATTCGTGCCTCGTAGTTTCAATACCTTAACTAAGAGCACGTTGAATCCGCAGGAAGCTGCAGAAGCGCGTGAGGTACAGCTTTCGGCAGACTGAGGAAGGGTCACACGTCCCTGATGGCTGGTGAGGGACCTTCTCGGCCCCCAGGCGTGGCCGCGCTCTGCAGGGGCCCGTTTAGATCATTGCCGCTTAGCGCCACGTGGCGTCTCCTCTGCGTGCCCCACGCCAAGGCGTAGTGTAGCCAAGTGACTCTGGCTACACTTGGCTACACTACGCACCAGCAAGTACAAACCAGATCAGTAACTGCGCTGGCAGCATCGTTTTATGGCCGCCTCCCTAATCTCCGCCACTCCTCGTCGGTGGCTTTTATTACCACTGTTGATCTCGACGAGGCCGGGAGCTCGGAGCAGATGGTGCTGTTAGCGCAGTGTGGAAGATGCTAATGGAGGGGGGTTCCAAGTGGGCTTAGAGTAATAGAATTACACACGTGGGTGGCCGCCACCTCAGCCCACACCGCTCTGCCTCAGGAATGAGCACAGGCTCCAGACACAGAGATGGAGAAGGTTCAGATAGAGTCTGGGTGTCATTTGTCATGCGTTCATTCCCTCATTTATTCACCCACTCATTCATTCACCCATTCATTTATTCAACCATCATCCACGACTTGACTCATCCACCCATTCACTCACTCATTATCTCATTCCTTCACTCATTTGTTCACCCATTGGCTGATTTTCCATTCATCCATTCACTAACTTATTCATCGATTCATTTATTCATTCCCTCGCTCTCCTACTAATTCACTTCACTCACCCACTCAAATAGCACCCCCTGAATCGTGCTCCTTTCTGAATTGCATGGTTCTCTTCCATGGGTGACATCTATCCTGTTAAGGCCACCCAACATCCTTCTCCTTCCCCCTCCTCCCCACGGTTCCCTTCCTCCCCTCTCAATCTCCCTCTCCTCTTCCTCCTCCCCCTCCTTCCCTCTCCTCCTCCTCCCCACTTTCTGCTTTCCCCTAGATCTTCCCTCCCTCCTCCTTCCCCCCTCTCCCATCTCTCCCCCCACTTCCTCCTCCTGTTTGCCCGGCCAGCAGAGAGCACCCACTCCTCCCCAGGGAAATGGCCAGAGCCCCCTTCCTCCTTCCCTTCCCCCTTTCTGCCACGTCCTTGCTTATGTCTCTTCCCAGCCTGAGTCTCCACCCCTCCCGAGGGGGCTTTACCCTTCGAGGAGGGACCCGGGAGCTGAGGTTGGGAGGAAGCAGAGAACTACCAGTGTCCCTGCCTTCGGGAAGCTCCTGCCGCCCCCTCTGGCCTCCTCGGTTCTCAGAGATGCTGTGATTCTGTCGCAGGGCCAGGTTATCGGTCCACCCAGAGTCCTTGGGCCCACGGCCTCCCCCGCGGCAGACAGGGAAAGGCGTGTGTCCAGCTGAGTTCTGACCAGCAGGTCCATTTTGTTTGTCCTTGGGTTGCACCCGGTGCTGCTCAGGGCTAACTCCTGCGCATGCTGGGGACAGAAGCCGGGTCGTCTGGCGGTTTCTGTGAAGGTTCTTCTCAGAAGAGATGAACATGGACGCCTGTAGACTTTGGATAGAGCAGAGGACACGCCACAATGTGTGTGTCGGGGTGGGTGGGACGTGGAGGGGTCTCATCCAATCAACTGGAGGGGGAGTAGAATAGCTGACCCACGTGGGCAGGAACAGGTTCCTGGCGGATGGCCTCGCACCCCAATGTCCTGGGGCCCCAGCTCTGGCCTGCACGAAGCCTCCGGCTGTCCGGGGGCTGGTTTCCCCAAGGGAAGCCCTTCCGTCGTCTCTCCGCCTACGGGGCTGGGCAGCTCGGCCCATCTCTCTCCGTGCGTCTCTGAGCCGGAGAGTCCTGACACGCCTCACGCCTCCCGTCTCACCGTCAGGGCCTGTCTCGGCCCCGGGGTCATCAGGGGAGGTCCAGCCCGCGGCTCTCCTGACTGACGCTGAGACGCCAGCAGAGTCCCCGGGGCCCTTGGCTGGGCAGAAGCTGCACCGGAGCAGGGAGACCCGCGTGGAGCCTGCTGGAGCCCAGGCGCCATTCACCACGCTCTCCTCCTGTGGTCCTAGGCCCACACTGAGCGATGCTCCCAGCTCTGTGCTCAGGGATCACTCCTGTGGGGCTTGGGGGGCCCGAGGGGGCACTGTGGCTTTGAACCTGCCTCAGCCACGTGCAGGCAAGCGCCTTGCGGGCTGTGCTATTTCTTCATCCTGCCTAGTGTCCTGCTTGGGGGAGTGGAGCTGCGGGGGGCCCACGCGGTGTCGGGAACTGAACCTGGAACTCCTAAAAGCTGTGCTCGGCCCCTAGGGCCAGCTCCTGGGGCTCCGGGGGCCACAGGGGGAGCTGGGTGGTGGCTCTGTGCAGTGAGAGAGAAAAAGGCAGGAGAGGCGGCTGAAAGGAGGCGGTGAGGAGCCGCTGACCCTGTCCTCTGCCCCCGTCCTCTGTGCAGGCCAAAGTCCCCGCTGAGGCCAAAACTTTCAAGTGGCCTCGCACTGGCGCCTTTCCCCGGGACAGCTGGCAGGAAGCATCGACCCGGGATCAACGGGTTCTGTTTGAACAGAGAGAGAGGGGGAGAGAGAGAGAGAGGGAGAGAGGGAGGGAGAGAGAGAGAGGAGAGAGCGAGAGAGAGAGAGAGAGAGAGAGGGAGAGAGAGAGGGAGAGAGAGGGAGAGAGAGGGAGAGAGAGAGGAGAGAGGAGAGAGGAGAGGGAGAGAGGGAGAGAGAGAGGGAGAGAGAGGGAGAGAGAGGGAGAGAGAGAGGAGAGAGGAGAGAGGAGAGGGAGAGAGGGAGCACGCGCAGAAGCCAGGCTCCCGCTGAGAAAGTGCTCCGGGGCCGGCTCTCCGAGGCAGGACACGGTCTCCCTGGGCCTGGACTGTCCCCTGTGCCCAGGCAGAGACGAACTCTCCCCAGGATGGGTTTGGCTGCGCTGGCAATACGGCTCCTGCTTGTCCTGGGCGTGAGCGGCGGGGCGGCAGGTGAGAGCCCCCTGCGTGGGCGCGTGCCCGCCGCGTGCCCCTGCCCCGTGCCCGGTCTCACGGTGTCCCTGTGCTCCTGTCCAGGCTTCCCCGTGTACGACTTCGACCCGGCCTCCCTGAGGGACGCCCTGGGGGCCTCGGTGGCCAAGGTGAACGCGCAGGCGCTGAGCCCGTACCTCTTCCGCGCCGTCCGGAGCTCCCTCAGGAGGGTAAGCGCTCGGACCCTGGCCCTGGCCAGCGGCCGGCCGGCTTCTCATGTCTCCTTCCCTGTTTCCAGTTTAAGAAAGCAAAAGCTGGCTGGCCTGTCCCGTGTGTGTGTGTGTGCGCGCGTGTGTGTATGTGTGCATGCGTGCATGTGTGAGTGTGTGCATGTGGGTGTGTGTGGCTGGGTGTGTGAGTGTGTGCACCTATGTGTATGTGTGAGTGTGTGAGTGTGTGTATGTCTGAGTGTGTGTGAGTGTGTCTGAGTGTGTGCATGTGTGCATGCGTACATGTGTGCCTGTGTGTATGTGTGAGTGTGTGAGTGTATGTGTGTGTGCATGTGTGTACATGTGTGCGTGTTGTGAGTGTTTGAGGGTGTGTGAGTGTGTATGTGTGCGTGCATGTGTTTGTGCTGTGTGTGAGTATATATGTGTATGTGTGAGTGTGTGTACATGTGTGTGAGTATGTGTATGTGAGTGTGAGTATGTGTGTGCATGTGTGTACATGTGTGCGTGTGTGAGTGTGTTTGAGGGTGTGTATGTGTGCGTGCATGTGTGTGTGCTGTGTGTGAGTATATGTATGTATGTGTGAGTGTGTGTGCATGTGTGTGTGCATGCATTGTGCATGTGTGTGTGAGTGTGAGTGTGTGTATGTGAGTGTGTGCATGTGTGTGCAAGTGTGTGTGTGTGTGTGAGAGAGAGAGTTCTCTTCAGGAAGCTCTCCAGGAGTCTCCCCCTGGGCCTGTCTCTGGGTCCCAGCTGTGGCCTCTGGTCAGGCTTTGGCACCCAGAGCACCCCCTCCCCCGCACCGCCTCTCCGTCCCTCTGGAGACATCTCCAAAGTGTCCATGTCTCAGGACCAGGCTTTGCAAAGCTCCTCGCCTGTTTCTAAGACTTTCCGCTCCCGCGTCTGTGCTCGAGAGATGGCCCTTCTTGCAAATTTCCCGGCCGCCTCAGGAGAGAGGAGTTTTCTTGGTTTCAGTGAGTCTGTGACAGGCCAAGAAACAGAGATAGCCTCAAGGGAGAGCAGAAATCGGGACGGCAGGTCGGGGTGGGAGTGGACGCCGCCTCCAGGAGGACCTTAGCTGAGGGTGGGCGTGGCCCCAAGGGGGGCTCAGCGCGGCTGGGTGCCTGGGAAGTTGGGTGGCGACGTGGCCAGGAACCGACGGTAGCAGCTGGCTGCGGCTTCCCGCGGTGGCCTCTGCCAGGGTCAGTCCTGCTGGGTGTCCCCTGCTCAGGGCCCCTCTGCCTCTGTCCCCAAACACCACACTGCCTCGTGACGTCATTGCAACGGGCACAGCTGCCCGTACCCAGGACGCAGCTGAAGCCGTGCCAGATGGGCCCCAGGTGGTGGCGAGGGGGCATATGCCAGGTCTGTGCCCGTTCCTTCTGGAAGAATCCTGTGCGGAGCAGAGGCCCCGCTGCCCGCTGCTCTGCCTGGACGCTCGGGGACGCCCCGGGTGATGTGAGTCGGGGTCCCCCCTCCCAGCTTGAGGACGAGCAGCTCTGCGGGGCTGGGGCAGGCTCTGTCCCCCTCAGCACACGGTCAGCTGAGTGCAGGGGACACGGGGAAAAGGTGCCAGCCAAGTCCCCGAGGTGGATCTCTTAGGGAGCACAGTCCTGGCTGGGGGACAGTGGGAGGGCCCTGGGCAGTCTGGCCGGAGTCAGCCAAGAGGGGGACATGAGGGCCGGGGGTCTACCCTGGGGGCCAGAGCTGGGCCTTCCTCGGCTATGGTTCTGAGAGTGTGGGGTCCTCGCAAAGACAGTGGGGGGAAGAGCCGGGGCACGAGGGCCTTTCCCTCGGGGAAAGAGCCCCCAGCTGCCCGTGGGCCGGGCGAGGGAGGCCCAGTGGCTATGGCCACAGGAGGCTGGCCAGTGGCTGTGTGGATGGGTTCCAGAACATTCAACGCCTCCTGTGCCCCGGCTGCTTCTGTTTTCTTGGCCTTGAGCCGGCCGATGCTGCTGACCTTGTGGTCACTAGGAAGGGCTTAGCTGGAGACATCGGGACGAGCGCTGGTATTCAGGCCTCAGCAGAGAGACAGGGATTGACCGGCCACATCTGTGTCTGCATCCATGTCCGGACGCAGACATGCGTCTGCGTGTGCGACTGCATCTGTGTGCGGAACTGCTTCTTTGTGTGTAACCGCATCTGTGTGTGTGAATGCATCTGTGTATGTAACTGTATCTGTGTATATGACTGTATCTATGTGTGTAACTGTATCTGTGTGCGTGACTGCGTCTATGTGAGTGACTGCATCTGTGTGTGTGACTGCATCTGTGTGTGTAACTGCATCTGTGTGTGTGACTTCATCTCTGTGTGTGACTGCGTCTATGTGAGTGACTGCATCTGTGTGTGTGACTGTATCTGTGTGTGACAGCATCTGTGTGCGTGACTGCGTCTATGTGAGTGACTTCATCTCTGTGTGTGACTGCGTCTATGTGAGTGACTGCATCTGTGTGTGTGACAGCATCTGTGTGCGTGACTGCGTCTATGTGAGTGACTTCATCTCTGTGTGTGACTGCGTCTATGTGAGTGACTGCATCTGTGTGTGTGACTGCATCTGTGTGTGTAACTGCATCTGTGTGCGTGACTGCGTCTATGTGAGTGACTGCATCTGTGTGTGTGACTGCATCTGTGTGTGTAACTGCATCTGTGTGCGTGACTGTTTGTACTAAGCCCAGTCACATCTGTGTCTGTGTCCGTGTCCAGATCTGGGCCTTGTGTCTGTGTGTGTGACTGTGTTTGTGCTGCCTCCGGCCCCATCTCTGTCTGTCTGTGTCTGGATCCGGCCTGCGTCTGCTCTTAGACCAACACCCGCACCTGTCTCGGTATCTGTCTCTGTCCGTTTCTACGCCTGCATCTATGAATTTCTGCTCGCCCATGACCCACTTAGCTTCTAGCGGGAGAGCGTGGAGCAGAGACTTTGTTTAAGGAACTGACTTACTCTGCGGTGGGGGTTGGGTGACCCCCACACACGCTCTCTGGGCCTCAGGGAGGGGTGCTGTTCTGGAGCAAAGCCGTCTGCTGGCAGAACTCCTACGAGTGGGGGCAGGGGGCGTTGTCAGGTTCTGTTGCTATGGGGGGTTGGTGCCAGGTCCGTCAGGGCTCAGGGGCTATTCCTGGACGTGTGCCTGCGAGTGTCCCCTGGAAGTGCTCCGGGGACCCTGTTCCATGCCAGGGACCACACCGGGCTTGGCTGCGTGCGAGGCAAGTGCCCTGCCCACTGTACTACCTCCCCAGCCCCTGTCTTCGACCTGTTCAAGCCTCTAACTCATTTGGACAATTCCTGCCACCTTACCCAGGGGACATCTGCCTTATTCAGGTTCCACCCCCGGAAATGTCCCTCTCATCCCAAACCACTTCTGCGAGAACACGAGACGCGGAGGTCCCTGGCCCGGCTGAGCCGACCCTAAAATGACCCACTGGTGTCTCTCGGAGGACGAGCCCTCGGTGCTCATTGCTTTTAATTTTCCTTTCTCTGAAAATAGAGGACAAACGGTGCTTGCTCCTAAAGTCTGGAGATGCACCAGGAAAGGGAAGATTCATTCCTCCCCCACTGGCTGCCGGGACCCTCTCCAGAGCCCGGGGGTCTCCGGGCCCTTTCTTCTCTCCGTCCATGGGTGTGACACGTTTACTCAGACGCCGTAGTCCTGGGCTGTGATGCTGACTGCAGGCCGCCCGGCCGGGCTGGCCCCAGCAGTGAGCCTGGGCTGCAGCTGCCCACCCCAGTGGACTCCAGATTGCGGGACATCAAAGCTGCTCTTCCTTTCGCATCACACAGTGGAAATTCACTGGCTGGAAGTGATTCTCCCCCCGACACAAGCCAAACGCTCAGGTTTTCCTCCAGATTCTGGCAGAGCGCTTCAAAGTGCTTCCAGATGCGAGAGAGGCACCAGGGTCAGCGAACTCCTTCCTCCTCCTCCTCCTCCTCCTCCTGACTCACATTCTCATCTTGCTAATGATGCTTTGGGGTTGCCAGTTTGCCTTGCTTTCATCCAATTGCTTTAAGGGGAATTGCTGCAGCATCGAGGGCGAGGGGTGGGGTGCAGGAGGGAAAGAAACCAACAGTGCCATCTTGCTCGTGCAAGAAGGGATTTCTTTCTCTCTTTTTTGGCGAGTCTCAGAGTTGACGTCCAATATTTTGCAGATTAGAAGGACCAAAGGGAAACAGTAATGAGGAGACGGGGCATTAGTCCTGCTGCTCCCGGAGGCCTCTGCTGCTGTCCGTGCCCCTCACCTGGTCCTGGGGTGGGGGCATGAAGGCCCGACTGCAGCCCGGACTGGCTCCTGCTCCACGGACACAAAGGCCTTGCCAGTGGCTGTGTGGGACGGTTTGCTGGTGGCACGTGGCCATCTTCCTCCTGACCGGGCAGTAGTGGCATGATGGCTACTTCTGCCATCAGGTGGACTCAGGAACTGACAGGGAAGGTTTGGGGTACCCAGGGGTGCTCAAGCACTTGGCCGGGGCCGGCTTCCCTCTGGCATCCCTGCGCCAAATGGCTCTGTGAAGCCAGGTGAGATCTCCCCAGAGGAACCGCATGGAGACAAGCTGTGATGCAGTAAGCAGAGGGTCTTTATTGGCTAGCTTGGCCTGGGCCCGGGTCCTACTCATCCACACAGTGGCCGCCTTCTCGGAATGAGCGGCCCCGAGTCCCAAAAGTGAGGGGCTTTTATAGCATAACATTATATAATAGGGGCTTTCCGCGGACCACCCTTTTGGGCACGGTGCGGGGGGCTTCCCACTACTTGTTCTCAGCTGGTTGGTTGTAAGTTGGAGTTCCATCAGGGTCCTAGAGGGGGCTTCCGCCTCTGATTGGTTAACCTGGTTGACCTCACCGTGGCTATCTCATGGGGAAGTCCTGACTCAACCCCAGGTATCTGTGCTCAATCCCAGGAATTCCGGAACCCAAACCTGGGCCCGGCTTCTCCTGGCTGCTCTGTGAGCCTGTCGTGGCGCTGCCTGTGCTTCTCTATTTCTCTGCTTCTCTATTTCACTGCCCAGCTGTGCCGCTTCATACCTGCCTCCTCGGTCCTGCCAGGTGGGCGGAGCAGAGACGCCACAGGGCTTGGGCGACACGGCCGTGGTGACCTCTGCAGTGCAGCCTCTGCATGGCCTTCCTCCTGAAGCACAGTGCGCCCCGCCCGGGGCAGCGGCTCTGCCTCCCCTCGTCCCACAAGCCCCTTCCTACCGCCCACTCTCCCTGAACGCTCCTGCCTCAGGACTTATCGAGCACTTTCTCTGAGGCAGGGGCTCCCTCCCTGCCCCCCCTCCCCCCGCCATGGTACCTGCTCACTTAGACCATCGCCCTCGGCAGTGGCTGCTGTGTTTGTGTGTGTGTGTGTTTGTGTGTGTGTGTTTTAATTCTGTTATCATTGTCTTTTATTGAATCACTGTGAGATTCATGACGACAAAGTTGTTCATGGTTGGGTTTCAGCCACATAATGTGCCCACCCGACCCTTCACCAGTGCGTATGTCCTATTGCCAATGTCCTCACTTTCCGTGGCAGACAATTTTCTCCTCTCATTCTTTTTTTTTCTCCTTTTTTTCTTTCATGCACTGGGGTCTGCCACACTGCGACTGGAAGGGGGTCACGCAGGTCACGTTACCTCCTTTCAGCACCCAGTTCTGGTCCAGAGTGATCATTCCCAGTTATCATTGTCGTCGTCGCCCCTGCTCTGTCCTAACTGTCCTCTCCCCTTGGGCAAGTTTCCTGCTATGGACCCATCCTCCTGCCCTCGTTTCTACCATCTCCCGGAGTTAGTCTCATCCTGTGTGTCTCGGGTCCCACTCCAGGAGCCATCGTGCTACGCCTGCCCTCTCCCTCTGACTGATCTCACCACACGGCACTCTCCGTGCCCACCCTGTTGGACTTCCTTGAATGCGTCCCTGGGGTGGTGGTCCCATGGGAAGCTCTGCTGCATGGTGGCTTTCTCTTTCTGGCCCTGGTACTGGACACGGGCGGGACAATCAAGACCCTGAGACTCACGAGCCGTCAGAAAGTCTGGAGGTGGCCCCTGCCCCCAGCCCCTGCCCTCGGTGACAAGGAACACAAGAACGGACATTGGAACTGATGAGGCAGCTTCAGGAATGGTGTGATCCAGCACAGAGGTGGTGTCAGAGGGGCACTTCCCCTCCGGCTGGACCCTGTCCGGTGCCTCCGGGCCTCTCTGGGCTCAGAGGCCTCAGCACGGCCCTGGAGACCCTTTCACCGGCAGAAGCCCCAGTGCCTGGGACAAAGGAGCACAACAAGTGGCCCAGGCTGAGAGGCAGAAGAGCCCGGAGCAGATGGTTGCAAGCAAGGGGCCAGGGAACAGGGCGGCAAGGGCCTCCCGTGGGATCTCAGCTGACAGTCAGGACTGTTCTGTGTGTGTGTGTGTGTGTGTGTGTGTGTGTGTGTGTGTGTGTGTGTCTACGTGGATGTCTGTGTGCGCAGGTCTCTGTGTGTGTCTATACGTGTCTATGTGTGTCTGTGTGTGTCTGTGTCTGTGTGTCTGTGTGTGTCTGTGTGTGTCTGTCTGTGTGGTGAGCGGGCCTTCAGCATGTAGCTTGCGGTCAAACATTCGCAAACACAGGTGGAGAAAGCCATTTTACAAGAACCGGAGGACTGGGACATTTTTACAAGAGCAGGGTGGTTCGCCAACAGGGACAGAGAGATCAGCCTGCTGGGTATCGACTGTCATCTCCCCTAGCTGCCCCGGGTGCCATTAGTTCCTTCTAGTGTTACCTTAAGGCCGTGATGCAAGTAGATTGAAGCCTAAGCATACAGAAGCGCTGTGGAGTCACAATAAAGTAGTTTTTGCTTTTGCTCACCTCTGTGTGTGTGTGTGTGTGTGTGTGTGTGTGTGTATGTTTGTCTCCCTCTCCCTATCACTCTTGCACTCTCTCCTCGTGAACCCTGTTAACCGGTTCCGAGGGACGGGACATGTCTGTGTGTGTGTTTGTATGTGTCTGTGTGTATCTGTGTGTCTGTGTTTCTGTCTGTGTCTGTGTGTGTCTGTGTATGTATACCTGTGTGTGTCTCTCTGTATGTGTTTGTGTGTGCATGCTATAAATAAACCCCCCTGTGTGTGTGTGCGTGCATGTCTCTGTGTGTCTGGGTGTTTCTGTGAGTGTCTCTGTGTGTGTCTATGTGTGTGTCTATGTGTGTCTCTCTCTCTGTGTTTCTTGTCTGTGTGTGGCAGTGCGACCCTGGCGTGTCATGGGGGCTGTGGCTGTCTCCTCACTGCTGGGTTCGGCAGTGCGAGCCCCGGGGGGCGCCATCTCTCCAGGAGGGTCTGCAACTCCTAGCGGGCTGGGGAGACCCACTGACACCCGTCTCCCTGCAGGTGAGCGTCCAGGGCGAGGACAGTGTGACGCTGGAGCTCGAGTTCCGCCTCCGGGAGACTGTGTGCAGGGGAGACTCGGGCGCCCAGCCCGACACCTGTGACCTCCAGAGGGGCGCCCACGAGGTGAGGGGGGCCCAGGGACCCACAGGTGGGACCCTTTGTCCTCTTCAGCACGGAGCAGGTTGGCGCCCCCCCCCCCAGCCCACTCTCTCCCTGGCAAGGGCTGTGTCACCCAGTGGGTAAGGCTCCATGGTCTTCATGGCGGCCGTGCCTCAGTTTCCCCCTCTTAAGGATGTGGATAAAGAGCATCTCTGGAGAGCAAGCACCAAGGCCGGCGGTGCAGAAACTCTTGGGCTGCCCCTCTGTGTCCCCCCACTTCCACCCCAGCTTCAGGATGTCACCTGTGACCTGCAAGGCCTGGAGGGGACACAAAGGGGGTGACGTTGTGCCGACACCCGGGGAAGCGTTTCGGGTCCTCGAGGCCCGGGGACACTCAGCTCTGGGCTCACCCGCTGGGTGTCAGCGGGCACGTGTGGTCCCGGGCCTTCCCCTCGGAGTCTGGTTTCCATGGAATCCCAGTGCCGCTGGGGCTTCTGTCTCCGGGGAGGGGGCAGAGGGCAGAGCCCCCCGGGACCCCACGCGCCTTCCTCCAGCCCGGCTCTGTCTCCCACAGGCGGCTGAGTGCAGGAGCACTGTTCGCATGTCCGAGGAGCAGGTGCGGGGAGTGTGGGTCCGCTGCCACTGGGCCTCCAGCTCGGAATCCAGCAGCGAGGAGGTGGGTGTCCTCTGGGCGGGGTCCCGGGCCATGTGGCGCCACACAGTAGCCAGGGCGTGACGGAGGTGGGGTGACTCAGCCCCCCACACGCACCTGGGTCCTCTTTCCGCCTACGGCTCAAGGCCCCTCCTTCCCCCACCCTCCCCCTCCCTCCCCCTCCCTCCCTCTCCTCCCCTCCCTCCTCCCTCCCTCCCCCTCCCTCCTCCCTCCCTCCCCTCTCCCTCCCTCCCCCTCCCTCCTCCCTCCCCTCCCTCCCCCTCCCTCCTCCCTCCCTCCCTTACCCCTCCCTCCTCCCTCCCTCCCCTCCCCCTCCCTCCTCCTCCCTCCTCCCTCCCTCCCCCTCCTTCCTCCCTCCCCTCCCCCTCCCTCCTCCTCCCTCCTCCCTCCCTCCCCCTCCCTCTCCCTCTTCCCTCCCTCCCTCCCTCCCTCCCTCCCTCCCTTCCCTCCTCCTCCTCCTCCTCCTCTTCCTTCCTTCCTTCCTTCCTTCCTTCCTTCCTTCCTTCCTTCCTTCCTTCCTTCCTTCCTTCCTTCCTTCCTTCCTTCCTTCCTTCCTTCCTTCCTTCCCTCCTTCCCTCCTTCCCTCCCTTCCTTCCTTCCTCCCCGGGGCCTCCTGAGCATACACTGGGGAGAAGCCCTTCTCCCCACCCCCTACAAAAATATCACTGCTCCTCTTTTCTTCATTCACCAGCGTTAATAATAATCTTGACAGGTGCTTAAAAATCCTTCTACCCATATAAAGCGGAATCTGTCCAATGACACATTTTTCTGCTGAATTTTAATTTCATTTTCAAGATTCCATTGTTTGAAGAATATGCAAAGAGAATCGCAAGTCTCAGCTTCGAGAATTATGCGGCCGCAGGAACCCTCTGATGAGGAACAGCCACGCCTGAGAGGACGGGGGTGGGGGGGGCGCTGCTGGAGGCCGGAGAAGTGGGGACGGTCAGGGCGAGAAGGGAGGCCTCAGTGCCCTCCCCGTGCTCCCCGTCCCCTGGAGCCAGAACTCCCGGACCCCTTCTCTCCGGAGAACGGGCCACGCCGACGTTCTGGGCTCGCTGTGGAACTGCCCTGACAAGGTCCAATTTGGGAGTGCAACCCCCGGAGCCCGTCCAGTGTAGACGGCTCAGGGAATTGGGGGTGCTCCCATCCACACTGACCCTGGCTTGGGGGTTCGGGAAAGGCTGGGCGCAGCTGGGACCCAGGCCTGGACAGTCGAGACCCTCGTGGGGGTTACAGATGAGGGGGCAGGAAGACACCCCTTTAGCAGGATGGCCCCTGGGTGTGGGGGGCTCTGGGGAGCATGTGGCGACGTCATAACTTTGGGCTGAGCATGTAGCCTGTTTGGAGGACTTGGAGCTCAGAGGGGAGGGCAGATGGTGGGATATCACAACCGAGGGGACAGAGGGAGGAAGGGAGCATCTGATCACGGAGGGGACCCCGAGGGGGACCCTAGCCTCAGCGGCAGAGCGGCTAGTGGGCTGAGCTGGACAGAAGCTCCCTCTTTTTCTTTTTTTAAATTCTTTATTGAATCACCGTGAGATACAGTTACCAAGCTCTCGTGATTTTCAGTCACACAATGATCCACCGCCCACCCCTCCGCCAGCGTAGGCTTTCCCGGCACCGATGTCCCCAGTGTCCCTCCACCGCCCCCACCCCGCCTCCACCCTGCCTCTATGGCAGGGAGTTCCCGTCTTTCTCTCTACTTTGCGCATCACGGTTTGCAATACAGACACTGAGAGGCCGTCACGTTTGGTCCTCAGTCGACTTTCAGCACACACCTCCCGTCCCGAGAGACCCCTCCGACCATCGTTGACTTGGTGGGCCCTTCCCGACAGAGGTTCTTGAAGAGTGGAGCCAGCAGACTGCAGGGGAGGGCGAAAGGGCCGGGTGAGGAGTCGTGGCAGCCGGCAGCTGGCCGGGAAGAGATGCGGGGGTGAGCTCAAGGCGTCCCGGTGGATCCTAATGGCCGGAGGTTACTGACGGAGGCTGGCAGGCAGGGCGGTGCAGAGTTGAGGAAGGACGGACCGGAGCTTAGCGAGGCGGGGTCGCAGGGTGTGAGAGCCACAGCTGAGCGGGAGAACCGAGGGGTCTGTTCACGCAGTGGCCGTCAGCTCAATCCAGCCGGCTCCACGAACGCCCCCTGACCTGAGAAGCTGACTCCATGACACGGTGTCCCCAGAGACCCGTGTCAGCCTTCTAATTGCATGGTGAAGACCCCGCAAGAAGCTGCAACAGTGGATTCAAAGGAACCCCCGAAAACAACAGAATACATTTTTTTTAAAAAAAAGTGTCCCAGGACATGGCTTCTCAAAGCTTAGAGACCTGCAAAGAGTCATTCCAAGTCCCTTCAAGAATCTACAATTCAGAGGAGAGGGAGAAACAGGCGGAGACTTAAATCTCATCCCTCAAACTCCGAACATGCAACAGGAAAAATATATTAGGAAGCGGCTCTTAACCATGGTCAGTGACATAAATGTGATGTTACAAACACGAAAGGCAGTCGCCAGCATGAATTTAGACATACGACAAACAAATTGTTGTTGGAAGTAGGAAATAGAAGAAATAAAACCCTCCAAAATGCTAGAATAACAGAAATAAACACTGCTTGGGAAAATATGAGACTGTCTGACTGATAAAGAGCTGTTGCTAATGGACCACATCTGAAAAGGACACGGAGAAGCTGGCTGTCTGGAATATGAGTTTAACATAGTATAAAAACCACTAATCCTGCAAAGAAACGTAGAGAAAAAGCATGTTATGGTTTGCTAACGTGCTCCTTGCCTTAAGCAAGTAGATTTCTGAGTTCTTGGGTAGTATTTGTGATCTTTCTTTCTTTCTTTCTTTCTTTCTTTCTTTCTTTCTTTCTTTCTTTCTTTCTTTCTTTCTTTCTTTCTTTCTTTCTTTCTTTCTTTCTTTCTTTCTTTCTTTCTCTACTCTTATTTTCTTTATTTCTTGCTCTCTCTCCTTTCTTTTTCTTCCTCTTTTTCTTTCCCTCCCCCTCCCCCTCCCTCCCTCCCTCCCTCCCACCCTTCTTCCCTCTCTCTCTCCCACCCTCCATCCTTCCCTCCCACCCTTCCTTCCTTCCTTCCTTCCTTCCTTCCTTCCTTCCTTCCTTCCTTCCTTCCTTCCTTCCTTCCTTCCTTCCTTCCTTCCTTCCTCCCACCCTCCCTCCCACCCTCCCAGTCTGTTGGGAAGCTTTACGACCATGGGACTGTAAACGCGGTGCCAGTTACTCGTGACAAGAGGCTGTCACATGACACCACACAGTTATTTAGCGGTCAGCTGCCTTTATCATTAAAAATGGCTCAGATAAGACATCTGAGTCCCCTGGACAATGCTGTCATCTGGGCCACACCTGACGGTGCTCAGGACTTACTCCTGGCTCTGTGCTCAGGGATCAGGCTTGGTGGGGCTCAATGTCGTGCCTGGCTTGGAGCTGGGGTCAGTTGCCTGCAAGACAAGCACCTTAATCCCTATGCTCCCACTTCCGCTCTGTTTTACCATTTGATTGCATCCTTCCCTTTGTTTTCTCTTTCATGCACCCCACCTGTTGATGCTCACACTTACCCAGAGGGTTTTTGGGGACTTACTGGGATCCGTTAGACGGAGAAGCCACTATCAACCAGGTACGTTGAGATTTTTTTCAAAAACCTTTTTTGTGGGGGGGAGGCACACCTGGGGATGCTCAGGGGTTCAGGGGTTATTCCTGCCTCCACACTCAGGTGTTATTCTTGGCGGTGCTCCGGGGGACCATATGGGATGCTGGGGCTCGAACCCTGGTCAGCTGTGTATAAGGCAAACACCCTATGTTCAGGTTTCTCCCTTGAAACGAATACCACAGATGCGAATATTTCTCTGAGCTCCGTGCCTGACCCTCGTGCTATCACCCTACTGTAGCTCTGGCCCCTTAAACCTTATCTTCCTGAAACAATTTCATCCTGATCCCCCATTGATGAGCCGTTTGCAGTGAAGAGTGGTTTCAGCAAAACCTTTTCTGCAATCCTAGAAGCTGGAGAAAATAACCCATGACCTTGGCTTCTTTCTTCTCCCCCAAACGATGTTCCTTTAGCGCCCTTTTATTTTCGAGACTCCAGCCTGGCTCCAGCACCTCTGGCACCTGTGCAGCTGCTGAGGCTCCCCCTCCCCCCCAGCCCTAGGACTCACTCCCACCTGCCAACTCGGCTCCCTCCTGGGCTCGTGACCCGTCACCCTACGCCCATGTGATTCTGGGTAGACAGAGATTGAGCCCATCAGGTAGACTGAGTCTGGAATCTGGGATCCTGCGGACAGGCCCTGGGACCTGGCCTCCCCTAGAAGCCCAGGGTGGGTTGGGTGGGGGGCAGAGCAAGCCCATTCTTCTTTGCCGTCCTTGAGGGTCGTATTGTAGCGGGGTTGGGCCTGTGTCCTATGGCTTAGTGTTGGCGAACAGTTTCCCCCAGTGGTACCCGGGTGCATTGTGCACCGGGTGTGGGCAGGCGTGGGGCACAGGACGATGGGTGTTTGGAGAAAACCCCCTCTGGGAGCAGCCAATGGCTGTTCACTTTATTGCCAAATGCACACACTTTTTTTTTTTTTTTTTGCTTTTTGCTTTGGGTCACACCCAGTGATGCACAGGGGCCACTCCTGGCTCATGCATTCAGGAATAACTCCTAGCAGTGCTCAGGGGACCATGTGGGATGCTGGGAATCGAACCCGGGTCGGCCGCGTGCAAGGCACACGCCCTCCCTGCTGTGCTATTGCTCCATCCCCTACACACATACTTTATAGAGGGTCCCGGCTTACAGAACGGTCCAATCACAGACAGTTTGGCATCAGGGGCCTGTCACCTCTCCAACTCTGCTTTGCCGAGGTCCAGTCCCAACCAAGGCTGGACGCTGCGGTCAGGATGACCTGCTAAGCATACGTGACAGTTTCTGTGTCCTGGGCTCACGTGGCCAGGAGGTCAAGCGAGGCTCAGGGCCGGACACCAGGTGCTGGTGCCCTGTTCTTGCCAGCTCTGCAGAGCCTTCCTTCCGGGCCGCTGGGCAAGGTCAGGTCTCACCTGCCCCCGTGCCCTAGCCCTGCTCCACAGCTTAGGAGCGAATTGGTTGCTGAGGCTCTTGAGCCAATGGCTACGACGCTCTGGCTGGTCTTTCGCGGCCCCTCCCTTTAGAGGCAGAACCGAAGCATCTATAATCAAACCCAGAACAGATCAGGAGTGCGCAGGGGGCTTCACCTGACTCCTGGCCCTCCTGTGTTCCAGGTCTCTTTCTGGACCCGTCGCTAAGTGGACATGTCCCTGAGCGCTCCCACGGTAAGCGGCTCTGGTCTCTTCTGTAGGGGACCCTGCAGGCCCTTTTCTGAACTGTCCAGAGGCTGGGGGACCCGCTTCCCAGGGAAGGAAACCCCCAAATACAAAGGACGGAGGACCAAGGGAAGTAACATGGCACCGACCAGCCTTGCAGCGGCTCAGCCAGGCACCCTGGGCACTGTACCGCTGCAGCCCTCGGAGACGCCCAGTGAGCCGCAGGAAGTTGGTTTGACTTTTCTCCTTCCGCCATCGGGCCTTTCCTGGAAAGCCCGAGTCCTTCCTTGCCCACCTGCCCTTTCCTTCGCCCTCCACTATACGCAGACAAAATGAACAGATAAAATCAGCATCTGTTTCATGGATCCATCTCCTATCTCAATCTTGATGCTGTGACCGTGTCTACCGGGCCCTGCCTGCGGGTACAGAAACGATCACTGGCGAGCCCAAGTGCTGGTAGCACTTGCACAACTTCCCTAGAAGCCCTCTCTGTGTTCCTTTCTGTCATCAATGGCGCAAACCAAGCTGAGTCACGTCTGTCCCCTGACCATGCCGCCTGGGTGAGACTTTGACCCCGGGGAGTGCAGGACAGAGAGCACTTTGCTAATGCATCCGTCAGGCACTAACGCCTCTGCTTTTTTTTTTTTTTTTTTGCCACGTGCCCCCCTGGAGGATTGTGAAACCCACCCTACGTTCAGAGTCCTACCCTCAAGCAAACACCACAGCTGCAGCTGTGTCTCTGGGCTCCGTGTCTGATCCCCGTCATTTTCCAATTAATTTGGAAACCTCAGGGCTTACCATTTGCGGCCCCATGTAAACACAAATGCCGATGCTTCAGATCTCCTCCAGCGTGTCCCTCCGGGAGAAGTTAGTCATTGGAGCGTGCGCCCCTGCCCGGGACGGTGCTGAGCGCCCCTCGGGAACTGTGTGCAGATTCCGACTCCACCCCGTGGCATCTCTGTCCTGCTGGGGAAACGTCATCCTTGGAACTGCGTTTGGAAACCGCCACCTGGAGACGCATATGATGGACGCGACTCACCCCACTTGGCGGCCTTCCTTATCTCTCGCTGGGGGTCCAGTGACCCCCAGATGTGGTAGCCACTAACAACAGATCTTCATGTTCCCGAAGTTTCTGGGGGTGGGAGCCCATGAGCAGCGGCACTGGGTGTCCCTGGGCTCACTCATAAGGCCGCGGCAAAATGTCCGCAGGGCTGTGACCGCAGGTGGTCGCTCAGCAGGCACCTGCGTCCTGCCCGGAGTCCCTCCCGGGGTGCTGGTGGGTCTCGGTTCTTCATGGGCTGTTGAGCGGAAGCTCCCTGTTCTCAGAGGGACCGTTCCTGGGGCCGTTTTGCTTCCGTGATGCCCAGTTTCTCTGAGGTCGGGGGCTAACAGGGAGGGGGCGAGGAGCACCCGGGACCGTCTGCTGGAACCGGTTTCAGAAGCAGCAGAGATGCTCACGGCTGCACCTTCGCTTTGCCCCTTGTGGGAAGGGGCAGGGGTGAGCAGGCCCCCCGGGAGGCGGGCGCAGAGATGTGCTACCTCAACAGGAAGACGCTATTGGAACTAAAACTATCACAGGGCTAGGAAGCCAGGAGACGGCTCCTGTTGCCGCCCCTCGGAAGGTCACTTCAGAGCTGAGCCCTGAGAGCGTTTGCACCGGGGGAGCCTCACTGGTGCGGTCAGGCGCCTGCTCAGAAATTGCTTGGGACGAATTTAGCTGAAACCAGCAGACGTGGGTCAGGGCCACCGGGCAGTCGCGGGCGAGCCAGGCTCTGGGTGCCGGGGTTCCCGGCAGAGGCCGAGACCGACCCCCACCCCCACGGAAAAGACCTAGTGGGGACTCATCCTCATGCCACAGAGAGCAGGGGCCCCCTCAGGGGTCTCCTGGCGGGCAGGGTTTGCCCGCCCGCGTCTTCCCTCTCACGGAGAAGGCAGCGAGCGAACTGCACTCCCTTCCTCCTCAGAGATCTCCAGAAGGCGCTTCCCTCCTGGGAATGGAAGGTTCCAGAACCAGTGGCTCCGAGCGAGGATGAGCGGTGGCTCCGAGTAACTGCCTGGAGGTGAGGGAGCACCGACACGCGTGCGTGGGTGAGGCCCGAGTGCCATGCAGGGCACAGGCTGGCGCTCTGGCAAACGGGGCCTCAGGGACTGCAGCGGCGCCTCCTCAGCCCGGCCTCGCGCTCTCCCTCCTCCCCTCACCTCACGGGCGCGGTGGGGAGGTGCGGGGGGGTTCTGGACATGCCTACCTGTGGGGCTGGTGAGACCCGGGATTCCTGGGTGCTGTTGCCGGGCCCCCGTGGGCTCCCGTCTCCCCCCACCCTCTCAGCTCCCTCAGCCCAGAGAGTCCCAGCGACGAGGCCCTGGCTGCCTAACTGAGGAGACCCACTGGCGTTTCTCACGGTCTCCGCACCCGGCCCGTCTCAGCCCCCTCAGCGCCCTCAGCCACGGCCCGGCAGAGCGGCCGGCCTCCTGCTCTCAGGGGACGCGCCCCACTGTAGAGGCCCAGCTGCACCCAGTCCAGCCTCCGGGGCTGCCCTCAGCTCCCAGAGCCCGTGACTGAATACTGCCCACCATACACACTCACACTCACACACATGCATTGCACACCACACACACTCACACACACTCACACATTCACACACATACATGTACACCGCACACACTCACACACATGCATACACACCACACACACATGCTCACACACTCACACATATACATGCACACCGCACACACTCACACACATGCATACACACCACACACACACTCACACACATGCATACACACCACACACACTCATACACATACATACATACACACATGCATACACACCAGGCTCACATACATGCACACTCACATACACAAACTCACACACACTCACACACATGCATACACACCACACACATGTTCACACACACTCTCACATACCCACTCACATATACCACATACACACACCATATACACACACCACACACACCTACACTCACACTCACTCTTTCACACACACCACACAACACACAGCACACACACTCACATACAAACACACATATACACACTCACATATACACACAGTCACACACAAAAAAATGCATACACACCATACATGCTCACACACACTCACACATACTCTCACATACCCTCTCACACAAATCACATACATACACCACATATACCACATACACACACCACATACACCTACACTCACACATACACACTCACATATATACACACACATCACACACATTCATTCACACACATGCACACACAGTCACACACACAAGCACTCATACACACGCGCGTGCACACACACTGTCCCAGGAATCTGGCTCATGCATCTTCCCCGGCACTCTGTGTGTGCACACGGACGTCTCTCAAACCCTCCCATCCTCCCTCCCTCCTTCCTCCCTCCCTCCCTTCCTTTTCCTCTCCCTCCCTGCCTCCTCCCTCCCTTTCCTTCTCCTTCCCTCCCTCCCCCTGCCCTCCCTTGTTCCCCTTTCCTCTCTCCCACCTTCCTCTGCATGCTGGACTATGCCTCCCTGAACTTTGTAACCTCAAATAGACCCAGGACACACATTTTCATTGATCAGCAGATGAAGGCACGAAAGAAAGAAAGAAAGAAAGAAAGAAAGAAAGAAAGAAAGAAAGAAAGAAAGAAAGAAAGAAAGAAAGAAAGAAAGAAAGAAAGAAAGAAAGAAAGAAAGAAAGAAAGAAAGAAAGAAAGAAAGAAAGAAAGAAAGAAAGAAAGAAAGAAAGAAAGAGAATGTGCATTCACGTCAGCCCCGCCACCTCGCCAGCCCGAGGCCAGCCCTGGCTGCCGCCTTTCCCCGGGCCCCTCGGGCTCTTCTCGAGCTTCCTTCCGGGGGCTTCGTCCCCAGCGGGCCATTCTGCAGAGCGGCTCTGGTCTCGGGGTCCCCGGGGGGCTGCTTCTCCAGTCCCGCAGCCTCCAGAGGAGACCGTGGAACCCAGCACCGGGGCCTCACCTGCCTTCCTTTCCTTTAACAGCAAGATGCGCCAGCAGCACCAGAAGGAAGCCCGGTGGTGACACTTCCTGACTGTGTGATTTTCCTCTGGGCCTGTCCCAGTCCAGAATAAACACCCCCTTTCCTCGTCTTTCCTGCCCGAAGTGTGTGACCGGCAGTGAGTGTGTGTGTGTGTGGAGGTTTGCGTGGGGAGGTGACAGGCGTGGGGATCCTGAGAGCTAGGGCCGCAGGGGGCCGCAGGGTGACGGTCTGGCGTGATTATTTAGGACAGGTCCGAGCTGTGACATACACGGACGTACAAGGCCTCGTTATCTTCTCATGACTGAAAAGGCCCCGAGCCCCAGGAAGCTCCGTCCACAGTGCTCCTCCTTCAGGGACTGACGTTACAGGACTTTCCCTCAGCGTCTCAGGAGACGGGCAGCAAAGCCACCTCTGTGTGATGGTGGCAACCCCAGGGAGGACCCAGCCGAGGACCCCAGGCTCCTGCTTTAGCACGTGCCTTATTTGGGGGCCGTTCCTGCAGCCCCCCGCTGGAAGAATCTCCAACCCAAGTGGGACCCCTTGTCAGCAAGATCAAAACCCACCTGGGCCCCCACATTCCACGGAGTCATGACGGGTCTGTGGGCGGGTGAGGTGCTGAGTCATCGTTAGTCTTCCTGGGCTTGGGGGGCTTGTGCTGCTCTTTAAGCATTGCTCCCCCAAAGGCCTTCCCTGTGTCCCGAAGCCACTCCTGACTCCAGTCCCTGTCCTTATCTTTCAGAACTTGGCCTGAAGGATCACAAGTGCTTACTTTTTTTTTGATCCACTTGTCAACTTAGGGGAAAAAATTCTGTTGTACTCATCAAATTAGTTATAGGAAACAATACACTAATTCTTAAAATATGGCCTTTTATTTTGGGGGGGTGGAACGATAGCACAGTGGGTAGGGCATTTGCCTTGCATGCGGCCGACCGGGTTCGATTCCTCCGCCCCCTTGGAGAGCCTGGCGAGCTACCAAGAGTATCCCATCCGTGGCGTGTTCGATGTGCCAAAAACAGTAACAACAAGTCTCACAGTGGAGATGTTACTGGTGCCCGCTCGAGCAAACCGATGAACAATGGGATGACAGTGCTATAGTATTTGTTATTTTGGTTCAGTTTTATTTGTTTTTCTTTTTACAGTGTTAGTTTCTTTCTTTTTAAAAATTTATTTTTTAATGAATCATCGTGAGATACAGTCACAGACTTACAAACTTTGGTGATTACGTGTCAGTCACACAATGATGAAGTGCCCATCCCCCCACAGTGCCCATTCTCTGCCACCAGTGTTCCCAGTATCCCTCCCGACACCCCATCCCGTCCCCCCCTCCCCTGTGGCAGGCACATTCCCCTTTACTCTCTCTCTCTCCTTCTGGGTGTTGTAGTTTGCAATACAGATAGTCAGTGGCCATCATGCTTGGTCCATATTCTACTTTCAACACGCATCTCCCATCCTGAGCGTCATTGACTTGGTGGTCCCTTCTCTATCCCAAATGCCTTTTCCCCCAGCATGTGAGGTCAGCTTCCAAGCCATGGAGACATCCTCCTGGCCCTTATGAGTTTTTCCTATAAGAATACACACACACACACACACACACACACATTTCTGCTTACTGAAATTTCCCCTTTCTAGCTCCTTAATAGAGATTGAAGCTTTTTCTGTGTTTGGCATATTTAATTTTTTAAATTGGCATTTTTTTCTATTGACATTATAAATGAGACATTATGTCATTCTCTCTTATAAAACTGACTAAAGTATATTAGGGTTTTTATTTGTCTTTCTACTGATTTCTTACATTGGTTTTAATAGGTTTTCATAGTTTCTATTCTGGAGTAGTCTAGGTACACAACTATGCCCTTTGCAAATAATATTATCTGACTCCCCTTCTCAGTATTTAAAAGAATTTTATTTTTAAGTCATTTAAGAAATATGTTTACAATGGCCTTTCAGCTTTTAAATGTTGTTCTTTCTCCTGTTTTCTCCAATGGGCACCTTCCACAAAAAAGGCTAAGAAGCCATTAAAAAAGGTAAAAAAAAATATTATATTGAATCGCTGAGATCCACAGTTACAAAGTGGTTCATGACCTGGTTCCAGTCATACAATGTCCCAACACCTGTCCCTTCACTGGTGCACATTTCCTATCACCAGTATTTCCAGTTTCCCGCCCGCCGACGACCCCCACCCCCACCAGCCCACTTCTAATGGCAGACACTTTTCTCCTCTCTCTATCTCCCTCTCTCTCTCTCACCCACTTTCTCAGTCTCTCTCTCTTTCACACTCTCTATCTCTCTCTCCTTCGGCCATCATGGTTTGAGGCTGACAGCGAGAGCCACTGCTGGACGCTGTGCATTGGCCAGGCAAAGCCACTAGGGGCAGGGGACTGGAGGCGCCCGCCTCTGGTCCAGGGAGATGCCAGCCCCTGGCCTCTGAAGAGAAGCCCGGATGGGGGCACCCCGGACCTCGCCCCTTGCCCGGTGGGCTCCGTTCTCTGCACCAACATCTTCCCCTTCCGGGGCTGGCAGGAAGCCCGTCGTCAGCAACCGGGACAGCCAAGCCCAGGGCCACTCCGGCCCCTCAGGCTTCTCTGCTCAGGGTTTCCCAGCAGGCAGTGCAGGTGCTGCTACGGTTGCCATAGTAACAGCTTGGTGGCCACAGAGACTCGCATGGTCTCTCCCGGAGGTCAGGCTGGGGCTGCAGGGGTGCCTGGGTCTCCTGAGGAAGGAGTCGGGGGTGGCTGCCAGGCCTGGGGCACGTCTGAGCTGGTATAACCTTCACCTGCGCGGGGACTTGGGGGGACAGTCACGGGCGTCACAGAGGGGCTAAGCCAAGGTGCGGAGGGGAGGTGCTGGCCCTGGTCGCTGAGTCAGGGATGAGCCCTGAGCCCCGCCGGGTGTGGCCCCCGAGCCCTAAATAAATGCACAGAACAGCGGTGGGTTCTGCGCCCCGTGCCCAAGTGCTCCCAGCCCAGGAAGGGCCCCTGGGTCTGTGAGGGCCCCCCCACTCCCCGCTGCCCGCCTCCCACCGGCTTGGTTGTTTCTCTAACAATGATTCCAATTATTTTTAGTTTCTTTTTTTTTTTTAATTGTGTTGGTAGTTGTTGGGCCACGTCCGGTGGTGCTCGGGTGGCCGTGGGTGGGACTGGGGTGGGCCGAAAGCCAAGCAAGGGTCCTAACCCCCGACAGTCTCTCCAGCCCCCACCCCTTCAATCCCCACAGAGGAGAGAAAAGCGGTCGGAACTCTCAGCTTCCTGGATTCACAGGCTGGGGCTCGTCCCTGAACCCGCAAGCTCTGTCTGTCCTGGGCCTGGCCCGGCTCTCAGCACCCCGGCCAGCGCCTCCCGCCCCCTCCCCCATGGCAGTGTCCCCGAGAGCTGCCTCCCAGCACCCCCCCCCCCGACTCCACACACCCAGCAAACTGGGTTCTGGGAACTGGTCTCAGGGGTTCCGGGGGCGGGGTGGGGTGGGGGGCTGTAAACACGCCCCGAGTGCCTGCCTGCTGCTCCCGGAGACCAAAGGCTGCTTGTTCGGCTTCTGAAGCCAGAGTGGCCGCTGGGCGCACGCCAAGTTCTCCTCTGCCCTCGGCGGTGACCTGGCATTCTTCCCCCGCCACAGCCAAACAGACACTCCCCTGGCGACCGCTCAGCAGAGAGCTGGCAGCCCTCGGGGCCAAACAAAGGCGACCTCAATAGCAAAAGCAAAACGACAAGGACGGGGCTCACAGAGAAGCCCCCGGAGGCTTGTTCTGGCTCTGAGCAGGGGTGCGGCGTGGAGGGGAGGTCGTGGTGTGGTGAGCAGAGAGGACTAAGGGGGTCTTGGCGGGGAGCGAGCAGGGCACCGGCTCATGCAGGACCCGCTCAGCTCCGCTCCGGGGCCAGCCGGCAGGACCGCGAGGCCACTGTCCACCTCAGGAAACTGGGTCAGCATTAAATTGGGAACGGTGGACCGGTCCACGTGCCGCGGGAAAGGGGGCTCGGTCCCCCTAAGGCCCCCCTCCTTTCCTGGCCTCCCGCCTGCTTTCCCCACTCTGGGCCCGGGCCTGCCAGGACGTCACCCGCTCCCACACCCCATGACTCAGGACAGGGGGGTCCAGCTCCCCCTTCCCAGCCCTCACCGCCACCCCCGGGAGAAGCGCCAAGGGATTCCGTGCCAGCGACGTGTGCATTGCCAGGTGCCACGGGCACTGGGCCTGGAGGCCGGGGCTAGAATCCACAGGAAATTCCTCCACGGACACGGATTTCTTAGAACCGGTCAGGAAAATCCGCCTCCGGCCAGCAAAGAAACAAAGAAAACCCCAACCTTCCTCCTGGACCCCTCTCAGGCAATGAAAACAGCGCCTGTATATTGGGACGAAACCGTTTCTCGTCCCAAACGGTCTGTGGCTGGAGATATGCCCTGTGTTCACGTGTGTGCGTGCGTGTGCTGATAACCCGCCCTCACGGGGGGCCTGGGGGGATGTCTGAAGCCCACACGGGCGACCCGACTGCCCTCCTGTCCCGGCCTCCGGGGGCTGAGACCACCCTGCTGTCCCCTCTCCCCGCCTGGCAAGAGGATGGAAGGAACCGGAAGCTCCCGGAGGACCACGGAGCTGCGGGTCCTGGAGCCGGGCGGCCGGACAGTGACCCTGATGCAGGGGACGGAGTCCAGGTCCCGGCTCTGGTGCTGCGGGGCCCCCACCCACAGCGAGTGGCCCCTGGGCACAGCCGGGCACGGCCCAAACGCCACAAGAGCAAGAAAAGAAGGAAAAAGAGACGCCTGCCCGTGCCCTCTTGGCGCCCGGTGGTGGACCCCGCGCAGCCCCCTGCCCTTGGTCCTGCGCCCCCCGCGGCTCGCGCGCACCCCGGCCCAGCCTGCCCTGCCCCGGCTTCCGCGCGCTCCTGAGTCCACGCCAAGGCAGGAGCGCGCGCAGCCCCCCCCCGCCCTCCCCCCCCGGAAGCGGGCCCTGGAGGTGTCGGGCCCCTGGGCGAGGTCACCCCGAGCCCGTCCTGCCGCAGGAGAAACGGCCGCAGGGGGACAGGAGCGAGAGCCCGCGGGAGCGCGGAGGCAGATGGACTCCAGGACTCCGGGGCCAGGAGCCCGCGGGGGGCCGGGCGGCACTGCCCAGAGGCTCGCGGGGGGCCCGGCCTGCTGGCGCCCAGAGCCCCGAGCGCGCGCCCGGCTGCGGGCTTGCACCCAAGAGCTTATTTATTTTACAGCTCTGCGAAAGGGGTACACATTTCCCCCGTTAGAACCCGTCAGGGACCCCCGGAAACACCCACACCTGGCACTATTCACCTGCTCGACCTGGAGCCCACCCCCCCCAGCCCCCCCCCCCGTCCCCAGCCCGCGGGTCCTGTTCTCTGCTCTCTCTATCTCTGCTTCCTGCCACCTAGGGCATTTGCTCCAGTCAAGTGCCTGATCTCAGACCCCGGGCCCCTCTGAGCTCTGGCCCCTCCCCTGCCCCTCCCCTAGCGGAAAGAGCGCAGACGGCCCCGACCCTGTCTCTTCCCTAGTGCCCAGGCTCAGCCCCCACCTCTTCCTTCTCCTTGAACGCCCCTTCCCGGGGTGCTGGCTGGGTCCCTCGCACCCCCAGGGTTCCCCGCCCCGTCCCATTCTTTGACTTGGTTCTGGGGAGGGTGTGCATGTGTGGTCACCTGCGGTGGCCTGCACAGCCCAGGCCTAGAGTTCACAGTGTGGCAAGTTCACACGATGCTTCGCTGACAACATGGAGGGGGGTAGAAACTCTGCCCCTAGCCCCCCGATTCCCACCCCTCCAGGACCCGGGAATGTGTTTAAACATGGGACCCATGTCCTCCTAGCGTCATTTATGGAAAGGACTGCATTGGCAATGACGGGGGGACGTGTCCTGAGCGCAGTGACAGATGTCCTAAGAAGGGGGAAGCCGCCACAGCACAGGGGGGGGTGGGTGGCTGTGCAGACAGGCCCAGCGTCCCTGTGTACCCCCAGCCCCACCCTGGATGGGCCAGACTCAGTGGGAGGAGGCCAGGAAGGACCCTCCACCCCTCCCCAGGGCCGTGGGCCATTGTGATTCGGAATTTCAGCCTCTGAGGTGGGGCAGCTAGAGGCTACAGGAGCTACACTTCCACGCTGGCGTTGTTTCTGGTTGTACGGGGAACTGCGTGCAGCTGAGAATCCAACCCAGAGAGTTCCAGATGAAAGGCAAGTGCTCCCCTGCCGGCCACCTTCCTGTCACAGTGACTTCAAGCCACCACGTGTGGTCATTGGTTTAAGAGTCCTAGAACACCGATAAGAGGGGCGACAGTTCTCCAAGAGGCTGGACGCGTGGTCATCTTGTCACTGGGGGCCAATGCCTGGCAGTGCTCAGGGGCCACCCCTGGCTTGAAGCATGGGGCTCACCCCTGGCTGTATTGGGGGATCACACAGTGATGGAGCTTGAACCCGGGCTTCCCGCACGCAAACCATGTTCTTCACTCTCCAAGCCCTCTCCCTGACCCACGGGCATTGGTCATGGTCTGACACTGCTCTGTAGTAGGAAGAGGTCACGTAACCCACGGTGGAAGTTTCATACTGCACGTCGGCACCAGCGAAGATTAAGTTACTAAGCAGCCATTGGGCGAAGCCCATCATTTCCTTGGGAAGGCTTCCTCAAAGGTGCACCCCCGATTCGACGACTCCCCTCTGCTCCCCACGGGCTGCCCTGTGGGAATTCCAGCACAGCAGACCTGTGATTTCAGTAAATATTATTTTATGCTTGTTGGTACAGACCTGTAATCACTGTGACTCACGGCGGTAAAGAGACTTAGAAAATGCCACCATTGTGAGCGTTAAAAACACCTCCTGGAAACCAGGTGTGACCTAGCACTTAACCCGTCTGGCTTCCTCATGCTATGGATTTCATCACAGCTCCCGTCTCTCAATGGACATTGGATTCTACCACTGCCACCGAACCACGGAACCACCCATGCAAGATTGGACACCGGATATGCATTAAAAATGTGTTTCTTTGGGGGAAGGTTTCTTGTTTTAGTCACAACTCAAAAAGCAAATCCTGGGGCTTAAGCCAATCGCTTTAAGCCCCAGGACCAAGAGTGGCTCGGGGTTGGGGGGCGCTCTCCTCATTCTCTTTTAGTTAAAAGGGATAATGAGCAGAGAGATAGGATGGGGGAGGGCCTTGCTTTGTACTCCTGGGTTTGATGCCTGACACCCCATTGGTCCAACACACACTACCAGGAGTGATCTCTGAGCACAGAGCCAGGAGTAGGCCCTGAGCACCACTAGGTGTGGCCCCCCAAAACAAGAAACAGGATAAGCTTGAGAAGCTTATCAAACAAAACTTATCAAACAAAACAAAACACGGGACCCGTAGCTGCCGGAAGTTATGCTTTGACTTCAAGAAGGCAGTTTTGCAGCTGTGTATCTCACAGTCATTTGATTAAAAAATAAAATAAAATAATGCAGATCAACATAGTCATTAAAGAAAAAGTAGAAATAAAACTTTACTCCCTTAAGATGATATATTTGATATACATATATGACTATTTAAAAAAACACAAAGAATTTATATGTGCTATTTTTTTAGATTACCAAGACACTGCTTCTAACATCTGTTAATGTTTTATATTTACCAAAAAATGGCATCTTTGTTCTGAAGAAATCTATATTAAAAAGAAAAATCTCTGGAAACCATTTAGAGACAAGGATGGAAACTTGTGGGTGGCTAGCATTGAATTCCGTTCACCTGGGGAGCATTGGGGAACATCACTAGATCTTGGTACCCTTCCGGAAGGTTGAAATTGTTCAGATCTCAGATTCCTAAGGTTTGTGCCTGCTAATGTTTCAATAGCCCAGGTGAGAAGCGTTGGTGTGTTTGATCCTAAATATCAGGGCAAACATTCTCAAGCTTATCCTATTTCTTTGTGGGCCTCTCTCCAAGATATTCTTCGAAGCCAGAGATCTTGGCAAAATAACTGGCCCCAAACTCACAATCCTTTAACAACCACCCCAGAGATCACAATAAGCCGATGTGGTGTCGCCGGGTCCCGCCCTCATCTTTTCAGTTCAGTAAAACATCTGGTTGTTATAGGAACTACTATCTTGATACACAAGGTATAATTAGAGACAATACAAGAAGCCGTGGGATCATTCCCCAGCCAGCGAGGGTGTTGCCTTTGTAAGTTTACACGAGACGGGCCGGCCTAGCGCCCGGGAACCGTCTACATCAGTCTCGCCTGAAGTCTGAGCGACGACGTTTCAAGTGTAGCCTCATGGTTCAATCAAACGGGCCATTCATTATTGGTTTAACCTGTAATTACTGAACAACATTCCTTCTTGATTCTGCGAAACGGAGACTCGCGTACAGAGCAAAGGACGAAGAAAGCACCGAAGGGTTCACGTTACTACAAATAAGATTGTCATAGGCAATGGCCTTCCATATCCAGATGGTGGGTGGGTTTCACCTCAGTCGGGGTGTGTGTGAGGGTAGTTGGAGTCACACCCACTGTGCTCAGGGCTTACTCCAGGCTCTGTCCTCAGGGGTCAGTCCTGGTGGTGCTGGAGGACTAACCGTAGGTGGTGGAGGGGAAGGAACCAGAGTGGGCCGTGCATGAGGCAAGCCCCTTACCCGCTGTACTGTGTCAGGCTTCAGCTTATGTTTCAGATCCTTCCTGTCTGCTTCTCCTTTGGTCATCATGAGGAAAGGCCTGTAGTTGTAAACATCACAAGAGGGACGTCCAAGTCCCTGCCCAATCGGAGACTCCAGAGCTATCAGACGTGGGCCCTCAGGTGATCAGAGACCCGGAGACAACGTTGTCAAGTGCCTCAGTGACAGCTCATTACTCTCACACTCTCATTTTCACCCTCCTTGTCTTTGCTTTGTGTTTGTCATCCCACCAACCCGTGGACTCTTCAGGGGTGGGTGAAACTTCGGGGGATGCTTCTGAAATAGAGAAGGATCTTCAATCCTTCAGCAAACCCACTTGGGATGCCCCCCGAGGAGTCATCCCGAGGAGCCTCGTTTCCTGCGGGTGCAGGTACAGTGGGGGTCACTCCCGCGTGGGGGATCAGCCAGGAGAGGGGCTGGAAGCTGCTGCCGTGGTTTCTAGCTCTCAGATTCCCCCCAACGTAGACCAAGTGGGTCCTTGCAGGGAGCAGAGCTGCACAGCCAGGCCTGGAGGAGCCTCCGGGAGCCCCCAGCACTCCGCCTCTGTCCCCTGCAGAACCAGCCCCCTGCAGTACGGATGCCTTTTGGGGTGGCTCTGAGTGTCAGCACCCATGGGCATGAGCTGGGGTGTTAAGACTCCTTCAATGAGGACTACACTCATTTGTGGAGTATAAAATAGCATAATAGGAGATGGACACCCAAGGACAGTTGACACAAGGGCCAGGAAAATTGCTCCATGGTTGGAAGCTGCCTCATGAGCTGGGGGAGAAGGCGGCTGGGATGGAGAAGGGGTCACTGTCGGTGATGGTTGGAGGGATTGCTCGGGATGGGAGATGTGTGTCGAAGTAGATAAAGGACCAACCATGATAACCTCTCACTATCTGTATTGCAAACCATTATGCCCAAAAGTAGAGAGAGAGTATGGGGGAGATTGTCTGCCACGGAGGCAGGGAAAAGTTGGAAAGGGGGGGTATACTGGGGACATTGGTGGTGGAGAAGGTGCACTGGTGGAGGGATGGGTGTTGGATCATTGTATGACTGAAACTCAAACATGAAAGCTTGTAACTGTACCTCACGGTGATTCAATAATAAAAAATAAATAAGAAACAAAAGACTCCTTCCATGATTCTGACATGCAGCAAATTTGGGAACCAATGATTTTGCTCACTCCAAGGAATGTTTGTTGCAGGGTATTATGCCAAGCTTCATTAACAATAGGTCTCCCCCTTAGAATAAAAGGGGTCCGGATTCAAGGATCTTTGGGAAACATGAGGCTGAAAGCACAGCCGAGTGGGGCTGAAGGAGCCTTGATGTCACGGGGTTCCTTGAGTGCCCCTGGGGGTGACCCCAAGCCACACAAACAGGCCAGATCCGAAGCAGTTTCCTTCCCCACGGGTTTCTAGGTGAATTAACTAATATGAACCGAAAACTTCCCAGGAGGGGGTGCTGTTGTTAGGAAGGCAGCGAAATCTGTCACCCCAAAGTAGACCTCTTTGGCACTGGATGATTTTGAGAAACAGAAGATGAAGGAGAAAACTCTGGAAACGGACTGGAAATTCCACATTGGCAAAGGAAATACCCACGCCAAGAAGCCATGGGTGAAGGTGGTCTCTCTACGGAGGGAGAGAGAAGGGTGAATCCAAGTTCCTGAAACTTGTCACGGAGAAGCTCTCAGGTCCGAGTGACACCCATCTTGGGTCTCCTGGCCAAGGCCCGTAAGTGGTCTTCCCCCTCCCCACCCCAACTTTCTTTTGTCTTTAACTAGAGGTGGTGCTTGGTTGGACTCATTCCTCTTCCCCTGGGTATCTCCCATATGCACACGGGGTTTGCATATTCATACACATCGTGTGCTATTTTACTTCGCGCTTCTCTTTAAGTATTAGCTCAGAGATCTCCCTCCCCCCGGGAGGAAGCTTCCAGAGGAATGTTTTGGGATAGGCAAACCTAAAGTGATATTTTACTGGATAAAATGGAAACTCAAAACAGTTGCCTGTTCTGACACTTGGGAGATGTGTTCTTGGCAACGTGTTCTTGAAATTCAGAATCCATTTGCTGTGGAACAATGTAGCTAGTGTAGTTGAAATTGTGTGACTCGAGCTATAATCTGCATATGGGTATCTGCATATGTGTAAGATACGTTTTTTGTGGCCTATCCTGGAGATGAAAGTGCCCAGGATAGAAATGTTCTAAGGAAATCCACTGGGAATTGAGAGTTTACATTTTGGGGAAATTCTCCAAGGAAAACGCTTTATCAAACTTAACATATGCGCCCGTTTTTTCAATGACTGAAACTGACTTGAATGGTTCTAACTCTTTGTCAAACTCTAGTTCCTTACAATCCTAAGGCCCTCTAACATGCTGAAGTTTTCTTGTAATACAAAATTTTTAAAATCCAGAATAAATGTCCTATGATGATAATCAACTTTAATTACTCGTTGCTATAGAGTTTTGCTTGGTTACAAATTTCTTCATATGCTGCTCCTAATTTTGCTCAAGTTTCAGCACCTGAAGGGCTATTCTGACAAGAAACAATACAGGCTTTCTAAAATAGGCTTCATCGTCACTCTTGCAATATTTGACGAGAGCATGCCAAGGGGGGAAAAAAACACGAAAGGAGAGGATGATCTTTACTAGAACTGCAAAGCAGATCTTAAAGACAAGAGATTTGGAAAGTTTTCTCTCTCCAGGATGGAAAATCTGTCCCAAAAGTGTGAGAACAAGAGATGAAGTCATTTGTCAAGAGTCTCGTGTGAAAACGCCAGCTGTTTGTTGGGAAGCAGATTCCTGGTCAGGAATTTCATACTGCTTTGTTTTTCCTGAAGAAAATGGAAGTTCTGTATTTGTCAAAATCATTCTGATGAGCTTATTCTCAGTTTGGTGAAGAATAAAAAGAATATTGACGCTAAAGACTTCAGACGTGATCAACTTAACCCAGTTTTATTTTTTTGAAAGAGGTAGTGTATAAAATAAGAGTAAAAATGAATGCGTGGAGCTTATTTCACACACCCCAACTTGTCCATCCATGACAAAAGAGCTGAACAGGACAGGGCTGTGCCTCAAAGGGCAGGAATATCTCCTTCCTCCAACCCTCAGTAAAAATAGAGCGCTGAGCACTCGTGTTATAAGTTTCTCAAGTGACTACTCTTTTCTGCCCTTTACCCGTAGAATTTGAGGATGAAAGTTAAATTACAAAATGGAAAGAAGGAAACTGAAACTTAAAACTGAAAGTTAAATTGCAAAATGGAAAGAAGAAACCGGAAACTTGATTGTTTTATTTAATTTTACTTATTTTTGTTTAAGTGAATCAAACCGCAAGACTTTTATTCAGCAAATTCTTGTTTTGGGGGCCACACCTGGCAGTGCTCAGGGCTTACTCCTTGCTCTGCTCTCAGGGATCACTGATGGCTCCGGAGACCATCTGGGGTGCCCGGGAAAATCACCCCCGGGCCGGGCATGGGCAAGGCAAACACACTACGTACTGCACTGTCACTCTGGTCCCTGCCCTGTGGCACCGTCATCCCGTTAATCATTGAGTCACTCGAGCGGGCACCAGTAGCGTCTCCATTTGTCCCAGCCCTGGGATTTTAGCATCGTAAACTTTGTGCCCTCTCTCTGTGCATGCCAGCTGGATGCCCTTGGGCACAATGGTGACGCGGTTGGTGTGGATGGTGCAGAGGTTGGTGTCCTCGAAGAGCCCCACCAGGCACGCCTCCTGCAGCGCCGGGACGGCCGAGCTCTGGGAGCGCAGGTCAGTCTTGAAGTCCTGCCCAATCTCATGCCCAGCCGCTGGCCGGCAGCTCCTGGACTTCTGGTAGTGGCAGATCTCGCACAGCGCCACGGTGTCCAGCGGTAGCGGTGCGGCTTCTTCACGCCGCCCATGGCCGCCTTGGTGGCCAGCTGCTTGCGAGAGTGGGAACACTCTGGCCCCCATTTGGCAGAAATTCGTTGAATATCTATAATAGGCGCATATTTGCACCTTATCCATACAATCCTTCGTGAAAATCTTTCTTCCTGACTCGCCACCCTCTCCCACCCTGCCACCCACGGCCCATTTGTCTCGGAGGCGTACCTTTTCCTTAAGTAACCCGAGTTCTGTTGACAGTGCTCACGGCTGCCTCTGTCTCCTCAACAATCTTACCTTAGAGGCATGAATAGGTGAGATCATCCGATACTTGGCTTTGTGACTCACTTTGTGAAGCTTAAGTGGAAACAGAGACTTCCGGCCACGTCAATCTAATGCCTCAGAATCCCCCTTTCCATTCTGACTGGATGGCGCATACAGGGTCTGGGGGATTGTGAGAGGGGAAGGGATGCAGGTGCGTGTTCGCTTTTGGTCCGACCTGTCAACACTGAGCAAGCAGCTCACCTGTCACCTGGTGGGCAGAAGTGCCCACTCGAGTAAATCGACGAACAATGGGGTGGCAGTGATACAGTGATATATACATGTATATGTATATGTATTTCCCGCTATGATTGGTTGCCTACTATTTGAACCCCATCAAATGTGATGCTCTTGGAGTATGGGTAGGGTGTGTCTTACGATGTGTCCAGGAATAGGTCCACTCAAGCGTGAGGCTCGGCCGGAGCATGTGGGGAGCGACCTTGAGCATGGTAGGGGTTGGGTTCTGGAGGTTTTTTGCTGCCAGGGCTGGAACCTTGGGGCAGGGAGGGCTCTCACCTGACCCCTCTGGGGCGCCCCTAGTGACAATTCTTACTTTCTCTTTCAGCTCTTTCCTTTCTAGCATTTTGTCATAAAAAAACAAGCAAACAAAAACCCCAAAAACTGGGCCTCTCGGTCCTTCACTAACTTCAATCTTTGTTGTCTCAATCCACAGAGACCCCAGATGCCGTCCGGATTCGCCCTGCCCTTGTGCAGCCTGGAAGCTGTTTCTAGCCCATTAACTGGGACAATCTCCCCAGTCCTTTGCCCCTTTATCTCAGGGACCCGAACTTTCAATTATCCACTTTCCACCCAAGTAGTTTTGCATGTTTTCACCATTCTCTTGTTTAAGGCAGAAAAGTCTCTGCTAATTCTACTTAGTCAGAAATTAATATGTCCTGTTCCTTGTTTTTGAAATAGACAATATAAAATATTTCCCTAAAAACACTCTTCATTTTAAGAATTTAACCTCGTAGAAAGAAGGAAAGAGACACAATTCTTAGAACCACGAGAGGAACTGGAGAAGTTCTATTTTACATCTCTAACCCACAGTAACTGAAGTATAAAAATCTCACAAGGAAATGAAGTTAATAAACCGTCACCTTCTCTTGGTGCTAACTGCTAAGCTTCGTCCATCAGTGATAAGTCCTTCAAGCTTCATAAATTTGGTTATCATTCCACTCGTTAGAAATCTGTGTCACTGAACAGAAGCTTCTGATACCCCTGAAGCTATCTAAGTATATATTTAGGCAACTTCAAATATAAAATGTCTTCACAGTAGTGTTTGATTAGTTAGCGCCAAATCTCACAGTCCACGAATACTCTTTTGTTATATACTCTATGTAACCAACAGCAGATTCATAGAGGACTTATTTGAGTGCTTCAGGTATGTTCAATTTCTGGGATTAAATTCATTACAAAATGAATCTGTAAGGTTTTCACATGCTTAATCTTTAAAAAAAATACTTCCTATAATGATTCACTTTATTAAAGTATTCTATTTTTCATTTTTGTCTATCAGGTGTCTTAAATATTAAGTTCAGTGCTACAGTGCCTAAGCGTTGATAATAGTGATTTCATACCATCTCATAAATCCACTTGACGACATATCACAAGAGTCATTTCTCTCTCCTGCACCCTCATCTCCCAAATATTTCATCCCTGTGCTAGCGTCCATATACTGGACTAAGATATATAAGAGTGCTGAGGGGGGAGACAGGAGAGGATCCACAGTGTGGGCCGCAGAGCTGACCACTGCGCATCCATGCCCCGGCTCCCCTCTGCTTCCTGCCTGTTGTTGCATGACCTCATGAGATCTGTGTGTCTTCCTCGGGTCCCTGCTTCCTCCCGGTAGGAGTTCACATGCCACCCGATTGAGTTGTCCTGAGGACAAATTAGGTTAACATTCAAACACACTCAGCTCCAGACTTAGAAAGGGGCTAAACACGGCGGCCTCGTTATTTTTCACTAGCTGATCACTCGCATGCCCCATCGCTCTGTTTATCCCAGTGTAACTGCGTCCTACTAATTCACTGACACCGTTTCCGCTCGTGCTAAGTTCTTCCAAGAGTCTTTCCAACACTGGCCAAAACATTTCAAAGGAGTTTCCGAGTGATTTAAAACACCTTTTGAAAATGGTCTGAGGAGTTGTTGGTGGGAAGAGTACACTGGGGAAGGGACGGGTGCTGGAACATTGCCAGACTGAAGTCAGTCACGGACACCTTGGTAACTATGCACCCCACGGTAATTCCATTAAATAAATAAACAAATAAATAAATAAATAAATAAATAAATAAATAAAATGGTCTGAGGAGGCCCTGGAACAATAGTACAGCAGGAACGATAGTACAGCAGGAAGTGTGTTTGCCTTGCATCAGGCCGACCCAGGTTCAATCTCCTACACCCCATATCACATATATATATATATATATGTGTGTGTGTGTGTGTGTGTGTGTATACACACACACACACACACACACATACCTCTCTAAGAGCCCAGCAAGCTACCGAGAGTATGAGAGTATCCTGCCTACACGGCAGAGCCTGGCAAGCTACCCGTGGCATATTCAACATGCCAAAAACAGTAACGATGGGTCTCATTCCCCTGACCCTGAAAGAGCCTCCAATAATTGGGAAAGATGAGTAAGGAGAGGCTGCTAAAATCTCAGGGCTGGAAGGAATGGAGATGCTACTGGTGCCTGCTTGAGTAAATCGACAAACAACAGGATGACAGTGATGATGATGACAGTGATATGCTTACCAAGCCGGTGAAGGCTGTGGGAGGGAACCAGGGGACATTGGTAGGGTGAGGAGGACATTGGGGTGGGATTGGTGGGATTGGACCATCGTCTGCCTGAAACAGCTCTATTATGAACCACTTTGTAACCATATCACCCTGGGCGATCTCTGAGCACAGAATCAGGTTCTGTGCCTGAACCCTGAACACCGCCAGGTGTGGCCCCCCCAAATGTGTCTGAGGTCCCCCATTTAGCTCCTATGCAGAAATCAGAGCTGAGCAGGCGTGGCTCAATGTTGGGGTCCCCTGGGAAGATGAGCCTTCCCTCAGCCCGAGCTTCGAAGGGGGTTGGTCTGGCCTGGCTCGTCTGTCGTCCACTGGGCTGGTCTCAGGGTGAGTTGCTCAGGGAGGGTTGAGGTCATTGATACTCCCTCCCCCTCCGCCTCTTACCTCACCTCCCTCGACCTTCCACGCCAGGGGGACGTGATGGAGAGAAGAGCCTGGGCTGTAAGCTGTGAGTTTGGACAAAGCCCACGAAGAGGTGGACTTGGAATGCTGCATGTCCCTCCAGCAACAGAGCCCCGCCCTGCCGTGGCCTGCACCCAGCCCTCAGCCACGGAAGCCCACAGCAGCCTCTCCTGTTCCCTTTCAGCCTCTGCCTCTTGAGCCAACTTTTGGTTCAGATCTAACTTTGGATGGATGTGCAACGGTAAGCTTGCTTGAAATGTTTAGGACACACGGTGATGGATGACTTCCTGGAACTCTTGCCAAGAAATGCAGGATGTGCGGCTCCTCTACTTGACCCAGAAACAGTGCAGAGCTGCCACAGAGAAACTGAAGACGTGGCCGGGTCATGCCCGAGAACACTTACCTGCACTTTACAAGCCACGAAGCCAAAGATCCAAGTGCCCAGCCGACATTCCTCGGCGAAGGGGCATCGAGTATGTGCGAATGATGACGGAAACCCTGCAGGGATAAAAACAGGAGAAATGGGGCAGCTGAAGAGGAGAAAGAATGAACCCAGCCCCACTGTGTGCGGCGACAGAGGGCGGCTGTGACGGGGGTCGCACACGCATCACCACCCTCATCCTGGGGACCTGCTCCCACTCCTGACCAGCTTCACATGCGGTGCTGGTTGTGACCCTTCATGATTCCATCCATTGGTTTTGATTATAGAGTAAGTCATTATATTACATATTTATATTAATTTAATATTAAAAAATAAAAATAAGCATGTAATTAAATTTAAAAATGGGTCTGTGTGTTTATTAATAAAGAAGGATTAGGACACAAGTCAAGTTTTAAATTTATTTTTAAAATTCACTGATATCATGGCTGCAAAGTGGTTCATAATAGAGCTGTTTCAGGCAGACGATGGTCCAATCCCACCCCAGTGTCCTCCTCACTCCACCAATGTCCCCTGGTTCCCTCCCACAGCCTTCACCGGCTTGGTAAGCATATCACTGTCATCATCATCACTGTCATCCCGTTGTTTGTCGATTTACTCAAGCGGGCACCAGTAATGTCTCCATTCCTCCCAGCCCTGAGATTTTTAGCAGCCTCTCCTTACTCGTCTTTCCCAGTGATTGGAGGCTCTTTTAGGGTCAGGGGAATGAGACCTACTGTTACTGTTTTTGGCATATTGAATACGCCACGGGTAGCTTGCCAGGCTCTGCTGTGTGGGCAGGATACTCTCGGTAGCTTGCCGGGCTCTTGGAGAGGTATGTGTGTATATATATCACTTATATATATATTCATACATATATACATATATTACTCTCTATGATTTGTTGCCTACTGATTGAACTCCATCAAATATAATGTGGTAAGTATGGAAAATGGGTAGGAAGTGTCTTATAATGTGCCCAGAAAGCGGCCTGGAGCGTGGCGGCGGCTGGGTTGTGGAGGTCGGCTGCCGGGGATGGGTCTTTTGGGGCAGGGAGGGTTCTCACCCGCCCCCCTCTGGGGTGCCCCGAGTGAAAACAGCCTGGCACGGCAAGCATATAACAAATTTATTTCATATTACTGGCTCTAACAAAACATAAGGGAACAGCAAATGGAATTATTGGAAAATAAAGCAATAGAAGTCAACTTGTGACGACTGATTGCTATGGTTTTAAGCTTTCTTTTTTTTTTTTTTTTGCGTTTTGTGTCACACCTGGCGATGCACAGGGGTTACCCCTGGCGGTGCTCAGGGGACCATATGGGATGCTGGGAATCGAACCCAGGTCGGCCGCATGCAAGGCAAGTGCCCTACCCGCGGTGCTATTGCTCCAGCCCCGGTTTTAAGCTTTCTTAATTGACTAGAGGGCAACCATGAGCACCATTAGTGAGCGCCATTCTCAATGTCACACTAGAAGTTTGCCCTGTTTTTTTAGAGAAGCGCCTTTATTCATTCATTTATTTATTTATTTACTTAGTTTTTTGGATCACACCCGGTGGTTCACACAGGTTACGCCTGGCTCATGCACTCAGGTATTACTCCTGGCGGTGCTCGGGGGACCATGTGAGATTCTGGGAATCAAACCCGAGTTGGCCGTGTGCAAGGCCAATGTCCTACCCACGGTACTATTGCTCCAGCCCCTAGAGTAGCTCCTTTAATACTTCCTACAAAATTGGTTTCAAAACTACGTGTTCCCTAAGCTGTTGCCTGTCAGGAAGCTCTGTACTACTTTCTGCCCTGAGTGATGAGCTGGGTGGCGTGTGCCTGGTCAGGTGTTCATTTCTCAGTGTTTGTTCTCCAGCCCCCTGTTCCTCTGGCTCACACAGTCTCAGCTGGTCGATCTGCTGTGAATTTTATGGGATTTCTTTGTACGTAAGAAATTTTTTTGATCTTGGTGCTTTCAATATCCTGTCTCTATCTTTGAATTTTATCATTTTGAGTGTAATGAGTCCTGGCATTTTCCTAGTTAAATGCAATAGCAAATGTTTTTGCTGTTGGTCTATTTTGAGCAATATTGGCACTTGGACCTCTTGGATATCAATGCTTATAATCCTCAACTTTGATAGATTCCTTTTTTTAAATTAAATTTAATTAATTAATTAATTAATTTATTTATTTATTTAAGGCTGGAGCGATAACACAGCGGTTGGGCTTTCGCCTTTCATGCGGCCGACCGGAGTTCGATTCCTCCGCCCCTCTCGGAGAGCCCGGCAAGCTACCGAGAGTATCGAGCCCAAGTGGCAGAGCCTGGCAAGCTACCCGTGCGTATTGGATATGCCAAAAACAGTAACAATAAGTCTTTCAATGAGAGATGTTATTGGTGCCCCACTGGAACAAATCGATGAGCAACAGGATGACAGTGACAGTGACCATGCTGTTTTAATTACTACTGCTTTGTAGTAGAGTTTGAAGTTGGGGAAGGTGACACCACCCATCTTCTTTTTTCCAAGGATTGCTTTAGGTATTCGTGGGGGTTTATTGTTCCATATAAATTTCAGGAGTGTTTTGTCTATTTCTTTGAAAAATGTCATGGATATCCTGATAAGGGCTGCATTAAATTTGTGTAGTGCTTTGGGCAGTATTGCCATTTTGATAATGTTAATTCTCCCTATCCATGAGCAGGGGATGTGTCTCCACTTCCTAGTGTCCTCCTTTATTTCTTGAAGTAGTGTTTTGTAATTTTCCTTGTATAGTTCCTTCACCTCTTTGGTTAAGCTGATTCAAAGGTACTTGATTTTCTGAGGTAATATTGTGAATGGGATTTTTTTTTAATGTCTCTTTCTTCTCTTTCATTATTTGTATATAAGAAAGCCATGGACTTTTGGGTGTTGATTTTGTAGCCTGCCACTTTACTATATCGACTTATTGTTTCTAGGAGCTTTTCTGTAGAGTCTTTAGGGTAATTCTGCACTTCAAAAGAAACAGTGACCAAAATATAGAAAGAGCCCACAGAATGGGAAAGAATATTTACCCAATACCCATCTGATAAGGGATTAATATGCAGGATATACAAGATACTTGTAGAACTTTATAAGAAAAAAACCTCCAACCCCATCAAAAAATGGGGAGAAGAAATGCGCAGAACTTTCCTCAAAAAAGAAATACAAATGGCCAAAAGGCACATGAAAAAATGCTCCACATCACTAGTCATCAAGGAGATGCAAATTAAAACAACAATGAGATATCATCTCACACCACAGAGACTGGCACATATTCAAAAGAACAAGGCCATCTTCTGTGACTCCAAACCCCCAGGTATTCGGTTTTTATTTGGGGGCTCCCAGGAACTCATGGGAAGGGGGCGTAACCGGCACACCCTTGACCCAGATAAATCCGGAGCTGCTGAGCGCGAATCGGACCCTCTGCGCCTAAAGACTTTGATTCCAGAGATGTAACACATTCGGGCATCCAGCGCAGCATCCGATAGCAATATACTGGGACACCGAACTGGGCTACAACTCTGTGCTGCCGGGGGTGGATTTTTTTCCTCCCCACCCTGTCTTCCTGCACGGAAAGCAGCGGGCTGGCGGCACCCACGTGGCAGGCACCATCTTCTGTGACTCAAAAGAGCAAAAGCAACCAGTGCTGGTGTGGATGTGGGGGAAAAGGGACGCTCCTTCACTGTTGGTGGGAATGCCGACTGGTCCAGCCTTTCTGGAAAACAATATGAACAGTCCTTCAAAAACTAGAAATTGAGCTTCCATGTGACCTCGCAATACCACTTCTGGGAATATATCCTGAAGATTCAAAAGAGCACAGTAGAAATGACATCTGTACCTATATATTCATTGCAGCACTGTTCACAATAGCCAAAATCTGGAAACAACCCAAGTGCCCTAAAACAGATGACTGGTTAAAGAAACTTTGGTACATCTACACAATGGAATACTACGCAGCTGTTAGAAGAGATGAAGTCATGAAATTTGCTTATAAATGGATAAACATGGAGTGTATCATGCTAAGTGAAATGAGTCAGAAAGAGAGGGACAGACATAGAGGGACTGCACTCATTTGTGGAGTGTGGGGTAGCATCACATGGGACTGACACTCAAGGACGGTAGATACAATGGCCAGGGGGATTGCCCCATAGCTGGAAGCCTGCTTCATGAACAGAGGGGAGAAGGCAGATGGAATAGAGAAGGGATCACTAAGAAAATGATGGCTGGAGTAATCAGTCAGGATGGGAGATGCAAGCCGAAAGTAGATAATGGACAAAACATGATGACCTCTCAGTGTCTGTGTTATAAGCCATAATGCCCAAAAGTAGAGAGTATGGGGAATATTGTCTGCCATAGAAGCAGGGGGAGGGTGGGAAAGGGGGAGTATACCCAGGATATTGGTGGTGGGGAATGTGCCCTGGTGGAGGGATGGGTGTTTGATCACTGTGAGATTGTAACCCAAACATGAAAGCCTGTAACTATCTCACGGTGATTCAATAAAATTTAAATAAATAAATAAATAAATAAAAAGGAAAAGCATCCCCTGCTGAATAGACGTCCCGAGGCACTCTGAGTATTCATGGTGCAGGCAGTCTATACGCGGGCAGCGGCGGATATGAGTTTGTTCACAGTTCAATTCAAGAGTGGAAATGTTGGATAATGAAGATGCTCAGACTCAGAGTTGAGAGGTGGAAAAGTTTACTGGGAAGGAGGAGAGAGAAGAAAAGGCGCTCCCCCAAGTGGGGAGGAACTTAGTATATCACTGAGTCAACTACGGCTCTTTGGTGAGATTTTTGTAGGCAGCCGGGTCTTTGTGTGACAGAGAATGCAGGAGGGTGCAGAGAAGCTCAGGGGGTGGCGCTGGTTTGTCTTTCTAGTCACCTGCCTTGGGTACTGTTCACTGTCTTAGTCTTGTGTCTCCTAGTTCTGGGACAGAGTAATAGGGTCCTGGGGAATTCCAGGAATGGCAAAGATAGGGCCTTGGGGGTGGTGGGTGGTCGGTCAGATGGGGAGAAACAGATCTGCTGGCGAGGAGAAACTGAGGCTTCCTCTTTCATTCACAGCCATTAGTATTCACAGGTTCTTTCATCCCTTCTCCAGGGTCTGGCCTGCAGCTCGGGGTCCTAGAGGTGGGATGGCCCCTACCCCTATGCTCTCTCCCTTCTCGGTGCATCCTGCACCCTCACCCGAGCATGGGCCATGAAGTCTACCAAGGAGCTTCCTGTGGACGCCCTTAGGGTGGGGCAGGAACCAGAGCTCCGCAGAGCGGGGGAAGGTGCCAGCTCCACACAGACGGGGTGAATCCAGGAGAAATGGGTTTAGTCATCAGTGTCATGAGGAAACGTGGTTCCCCAAATGAGCATGATTGGCCCGGCTATACCCCTGACACTCGGCCCAGAGCGTGTCACACACCCACACGGAGAGGGAGAGGAACCATTAAAGAAACATCTGGACGATCTGCGAAGGGGCTGTAGGGCATAGGAGGGGGTGAGGCTGAGAGCAGGGGAGGGGGGTGAGGGTGAGAGCAGGGGGTCCTGGCCAGACCCCCAAGTTTCAGGAGAGAAATGTGATGTCGGGACAGCAAGTGTGGAATCTGCAGAGGCCCCAGAGGGGCCGGAGGAGAGAGAGCCCCTCACCGGGAGGAGGCCGGAGGTCTGAAGGGGGGAGAGGACGGGGCCTTGTCCCCGGCAGGGAGTCGCCACCTCGGAGCAGCAGTGGGCACCGTGCCCGGGCATCATTCAATCCATCGATCAGTCGATAAGCAAATAGGGTAGAGGTGCCAAGAGGCAAGTCGCGACTGAGTCACTTGAGCAGGAATCTCGGCTGCGGCTGCCCGAGGCAGGGCGGGGTCCTCCCTCCCACACACCCGCTAATGACAATGCTAATGACTTGCCCAAGTATTTGCATGCTGCTCCCCGTCTCTTTCCTTTCCTTCCTCCATTCCGGAGACTTCCAGTTCTGCTAAGCCTTTGCATCAGGCCTCTGCCCCCGGCCTCTGGACCCCACTCAGGCCTGAGGCGAAAGGCAGCTTCGCCAGTGGCTGAGGGGCTGAGGGAGGCCCTGCCTGTACCGGCACCTGTAGCTGTCTGACCGTGTCCCTACGATACTCGGACACCGTCTAAGTCTGTGCCAAGGCCTATTTCGAGAACTGTCTCTCCGTACCTCTCTGCTCCACCCCGCTCTGCATCTTTCCTGTCTCTCTGTATCTATTTCTGTGCCTGTGATTGCATATCTGTACCTATATGTCTATTTCTATGCTCCATGCATCATGTCTATATCTGTATATGTATATCCATCTAGGTATCTACAGTCTATATCTGTATCATACAGGCCTATTTATATTTATCACTTACTCTGGCAAGTTCCCCGTGGTGTATTTGATATGCCAGAAACATTAACAAGTCTCACTCACAATGGAGAAAGCACGTTACTGGTGCCCACTCGAGCAAATCAATGAACAAAGGGACGACAGTGTTACAGTGCTATTCATTTACTCTATCTCACCATTCATTTATTTTCCCTCCATTTATCCATCATCCTCTTTCTTTCTTTCTTTCTTTCTTTCTTTCTTTCTTTCTTTCTTTCTTTCTTTCTTTCTTTCTTTCTTTCTTTCTTTCCTTCTTTCTCTCTTTCTTTCTTTCTTTCTCTCTCTTTCTTTCTCTTTCTTTCCTTCTTTCTTTCTTTCTTCCTTTCTTTCTTTATTCCCTCCCTCCCTCCCTCTCTCTCTTTCTCTTCTTTCTTTCTTTCTTTCTTTCTTTCTTTCTTTCTTTCTTTCTTTCTTTCTTTCTTTCTTTCTTTCTTCCTTTCTTTCTTTCTTTCTTCCTTTCTTTCTTTCTTTCTTCCTTTCTTTCTTTATTCCCTCCCTCCCTCCCTTTCTTTCTTTCTTTCTTTCTTTCTTTCTTTCTTTCTTTCTTCCTTCCTTCCTTCCTTCCTTCCTTCCTTCCTTCCTTCCTTCCTTCCTTTCTTTCTTTCTTTCTTTCTTTCTTTCTTTCTTTCTTTCTTTCTTTCTTTCTTTCTTTCCTTTTCTTTCTTCCTCTCTCTCTCTCTCTCTCTCTCTCTCTCTCTCTCTCTCTCTCTCTCTCTCTCTCTCTCTCTCTCTCTCTCTCTCTCTCCAACCAATTTATGAGGATTCTTTTAGATCTATTTGGGAGCCACACCTGGCAGTGCTCAGGGCTTATTCCTGGCTCTGCGCTCAGGGATCACTCCTGGTTGTGCTCAGGGGACCATATGGGACACCGGGGATTGAACCGGGATGGGCTGTGTGGAAGGCAAACGCCCTCCCCGCTGGCCTCCTGCTCTAGCCCCAGTGGGAAGGTCCTTCTGCCGGAGACCCCGCCCCTCCCGTGATCTGGCTCGAGCTCGCTCTTCCTTTCCCTTTCAGGAAAGACCAAACAAAGTCTCCTCTGACTCCAACCACTCGGCAGTTCCCACCCCGTGCTCTCCCCCAAGCTCCAGAGGACAGTCACGGAGGCTGTGTCCGCTAGACTGCGGAGGACAGTCCTGGGCGTCCGCTGTAACACTCGAACCCACCAGCTCGGGCGCCAGAAGAAAATCCTCTCAGCATCCTCTCCCCCCTCTGCCCCCATCCTCCCGTTCTCAGAGCATCCTAAGGAAACACTCACCCGCCGGTTCCGAAGGCAGAAAGGGAAGAGAAGGCCTCCCGCCTCTCCCGGGAACCCCGACTCACAGACAAGCGACAGGAAGTGTCTTTCTTGATTCATTCTCAGAGTTTTGGCTTCTTTGGGAGGGAGGGGTTTGGGGGTCACGCCTGGCAGTGCTCAGGGCTTACTCCTGGCTCTGTGCTCAGGAATCACTCCCGGTGATGCTGGGGGTACCCAGTGGGGTGCTGGGGATCAAGCCAGGGTCTGCCACGTGTGGGGTGAGTGCCTTGGCGGCTGTGTTGTCTCTCAACCCGAGGGAGCGTGGGGAAAGGCGAGTGGGTCACCGCTTGATGCAGCCCAGCACGGCCCGCGGGCTGCTGTGTCAGCACTGACTCCTGTCTGACTGTCCTGTCCCGGTCCTGCTGCCCGCTAGGAGCTCTAGTGTGGGGGCGGGGCAGTGGGGGTGTCGGGGAGTGAGGCGGGACCCCACGCTTACCCTGGCAGGCCCGGGACAGCCCCCGCGGAGCGGGGGGAAGGCTCTCGGGATTCTAGGCTTCTTTCGTGTGTCTTTACTTTCAACGGGGCGTCAGGAAATTGTAGAGAATCACTCCCTTGGGGGTCTCTTTACTGTGAGTCCAGGATACATATTTCTCCATCCATTTCTATCATCTGGACCACGGCAGAAAGTTTGTTGGGGAACAGTGTTGCCGGCATGTGCCCAGACACGTTGGGCACCGGGTCCAGCTGACAAGGGACGAAGGGTGAGGGGTGTGTGGAGAAAACACTCCAGGAGAAGCTGGTGGCCCCTCACTTTATTGTCCACCACAGATATCTTATAGTGGGTCTGGGCTTGAGAGGATGGTCCAATCACGTCAAGTGTAGCATGACTGCCCTGCTGCCTTTTCCACTCCGCTCTGCACCCCCCCATCCCAGTTAAGGATGGATGCTGCAGTTACGAGACTCCTAAGCGTAGGTGACAGTTCTTGGGGGGTTGGGTGAGACTCAAGGCGGGTACCTGGTGCTTGTGAAATGCGCCCCGACACCTCCCTCCTGGGTAGCTCAGCAGGGGCAGAGCTTACCTGCTCTGGCTCCTGTCACCAGGCTCCACAAAGTTTCACCTTGAAAGTCACCCTAGATGTCACCCCTCCCTGCTGGCTGCATTGTCCTTCTGGATTTTTAAGGTGACAAATGAGAAAAGCTCCTTTAAAATGTAGCTCCCGGGGCCGGGGCAGTAGTTCAGCAGCTGGGGCGCTTACCTCGCCTACGGCTGACCTGGGCTTGATCCCCAACATCCCCCGTGGTCCCCAGAGCCTCCGGGACTCATTCCTGAGTGTAGAGCCGGGAGTAACCCCTGGGCATGGTCGGGTGTGCCCATAGAGCAATTATAATCATATTTAACTAACAGCGCAATTATTTGAGACGGGAAATGCAGGATTCTATTAACAAATTAGGGAAGCACATGGTGCTGTGGCTTGCTAGAGGGTGATTTGTGGTCGGCGGACGCTCTCGAGATGGCGTGCCTGAGGACCAACCAAGAGTCCCCAAATGAACTTGGCCGAGTTGAATTACTTGTTGTTCAGCGAAGACACTATCCAACACTTGACAGCACTTTCCAATTCCTTCTCCTGCAGGTACAGTAAGCGTCCTGGCACTTGCGGCTGCTGTTTCAGCAGACAAGAATGCGGTCGTCCTGTGAATCACAGATTGTGTCCATTCCTCAGTGCCTCGGCCTTCACGCTCATGGCTGCTATCGGATCATCTCCAGCCCCGCAGCTCAGAGCCACACGCACGCAGCCTCTCACGGCGGGGCGGGGCGGGGCTCTGCACGGGCCTGGCGGGGGCCAGGCGGGGCAGCGGGCTGTGCTCTCATCTGGAAGTTGGTCTGGGGGAAAAGCATCTGTCTCCAAGCGCCCCAGAGGGGCCCTGCTGTGGGGGCAGATGTGGACTTTGTCACCATGGCATGTAGCACTGTTTTCCCATTGACCATCTGCGGCGGGAGGGGAAGGGCCAGTGGTGGTCCCCAGGGCCCCCTGCCTGCCTGTCCATCTCCCCATCGGCACTCAGAGAGGGTGACTCAGGCCAGGGCCCTGGGGGGAACCTCAGGCTTCTGCTTCCCACCGGCCTCTTTCTTGTGACTGCAGCCCACCTCGGTGTCTAGGGACCCTCTCGGGGGCTTGAAACTTCTTCTTTTTTTTTTTTGCTTTTTGGGTCACACCTGGCGATCACAAGGTTACTCTTGGCTCTGAACTCAGGAATTACCCCCGGCCGTGCTCAGGGGACCATATGGGATGCTGGGATTTGAACCCGGGTCGGCCACGTGCAAGGCAAACGCCCTACCCGCTGTGCTATCGCTCCAGCCCCTTGAAACTTCTTTTGACGCGTAAGGAAGAGCGATAGTTTTCATATTCCACTTAGCTGGAGACACTCGGAGCAGTGCCTCCGCTCTCGTGCCTTACTCTAGATGCAGTTGTAGAGTCTTCGGGTTTGCTTGCCTCTCCCTCACTGGGGCCCTGTCTCCCGGTCTCCTGTCTGCTAACAGCGTTGGGCTGAGGGGAGCCCGTCCTCTGACCATGCCTCTTCCTTCCCTCCGGGGCCTGAGCCGGGCCTACCCTGGACCCAAGGCCACCTTCTTGCTTTGTTCCTGCTCCTCCTCTCTTCTGGGGCTTCCCTCCCTTATTCTCTCCTGGAGAACCTTCTCCACAGCGCCCCCACCTGAGGCCGACCCAGGGTCTAGGGACTCTGTTCAGAGTCGGGGGTCTGCGGTGATGGAGTCAGGCGCAAGCCACCCCGTGTCGGCACCAGGCGAGAGGGCACGTGTGCTCTGGCCTCCCACGGCTGACCCCGCACGCCCAGGACCCCGCCTCGATAAGTCTCTGCCTTCCTATCAGGAATGAGCGTCAGAGGGGCAAGAGGACCCAAAGTGAGGGTGGGTGACACAGACTTCATAGAGGAGGTGGCAGAGCTCCCGAGTACACCAGCACTTCCGGAAGAAAGGCATCAGGATAGGAATGAGGTTTCCCAGGAAAGGTGAGCGTGAGCGCCGCCCGCCTTCATGACGCACAAGTCACACGATGCACAAGTTGTCCGAGCTGCAGCTTTGACTGCTCGGGGACGCTGCATTGTGGGTCCTGGTGGAGGCCGCCTCTGGGCACTGCTTGGACCCCGGGCCCTGGCAGAACGGACTGGGCGGCTGAAGTCAGGCCTGAGCCTCCCCTGCCCCTGGGGGCCGGAGCTGGGCCTGCTCACGGCTCTTCTCGTGTTTGGAAGCAAATCAGTTCTGAGGCTGACACCTGAGCAGTGAATTGATTGAAGCTCAGATCACGGCAGCCCCCTCCCGCGTTGGGGGAGGGTGGGAAGAGGGGAGGAGGAACATCAACACTCACCTAGGGAGTGAGTCGCTCCCTGTTCCACGGTGGATGCCCTCGGGAGCCAGGGGAAGAATCTGTGTGTACCCAAGGCTGGGGGAGCCGTTACAATGTATCCAGAGGAGCAGCAACAGAATCAGATTTGCATGAGGCTGCAGGGGGAGCCATCAGCCAGCTACCGGTGCCTGGGAGATGGGGGCTGGGGGCTGGGGCGGGCCCGAGTTGTGCAAGGTGGGGGCTGGCCGTACTCTGCCCCCCAACAGGGCAGGGACTCCACGGGGTGCTGAAGGGGTCCATGACCAGCAGGTCTCGGTGGAGGCTGCCTGTGGGGGACACTGAGGAAGCCGGGGTGCTCGGTGGTCCTTGCAGGGACTGAAACTAAGGTGGCACTTCTGCGTGTGAGGCTGTGGAGGCCTCAACCGAGGGCTGAGACCAGGACAGAGGGGGGCGGGGGGCTCAGCCGAAAGGCAGGGGAGATGCGTGTCGGGCTGGGAAGGGGGGCCGGGAGCAGGGCCATGGTGGCGGGGGGCAGCGAATATGAGGGTGCAGAGGAGGAAGCGCCGTCCCCGGGGAGGGGGCTGTGGGACCCCAGACTGTGAGGGGGAGAGAGACCCTCCGGGCCTTCGTCTGGGCAGGCGCGCCCAGCCGGGAACTCAGGGCAAGGCTGGCGGGAGCGAGGACGGGCGGACCGCTGAGGAGGGGCGGGGAGCCCAGGAGGGCTCTGGCTGGACGGGACCGCCAAAGACACGTCCAGCACGAGCACCCCAAGAAGTGGCCGAGAGGGGCTGGAGCGATAGCACAGCGGGTAGGGCGTTTGCCTTGCACGTGGCCAACCCGGGTTCGACTCCCAGCATCCCATATGGTCCCCTGAGCACTGCCAGGAGTAATTCCTGAGTGCAGAGCCAGGAGTAACCCCTGTGCATCGCTGGGTGTGACCCAAAAAGCAAAAAAAAAAAAATAGAAGTGGCCGAGAGTCCGTGCGGGTGAGGCCGTCTGAGGCCCCGAGGCGGGAGAAGCTCCACGCTGCCCGCTCTGCCCTCAGGGGTGTCCCTCAGAGCTTCCCAGTGGGCATTCCCGGAGGTGTTCTCGGGCGTGCTCTGCCCACTGCCCGTCTGTTCCGGGGACTCCGCTCTCCCGCCCCTCCTCCCCCAGCCCTGCTCTTGGAAGGACACTTGGACTCAGGCAGGAACCCCGGAGCCAAAGCTCCCGAGATTTGGGCAGGAAAGCCGCCCCCCCCCATGGCCTTGGGGCTCCCAGAGATGGACCCCGGGACCCCCGTGTCTGAAGCAGGTGAAGCAAGGTTCCAGCTTCCACAGGCCAGCCCCTGGGGGAGCGCGGAGGGGATGCCCGGGCCGTGTGGGGACCCGGCGGGCAGTACAAGACACCACACACACACACACACACATACACACACACACACACACACACACACACACGCCGCCTCCCCCTTCTGCCCAGGCCCCTGGCTCTGCTTGGCAAGACTTTTAAAAACATTTTATTTTTATTGATTGGAGTTCTGTGGGTTTACAATACAATTAATTGTGGTATCTCATGCGCATAATTCAACATCACACCCATTACTGCCGACCACACGCCTCCTGAGGACCCAGCACCCCTTTCTCTCCCGCCAGCTCCCAGCTCAGTCCTGGGGATTTTTTTTCAATCCTCCGGTGGAGTCAACATTGACCTCCTCCTCCCAGGAGGGGCTCTTTGCAGCTGGGGACGACCTCTGTGTGGCTGTGCGGCTCTGTGCGGCAATTTGTGACTTTGTGTGACTCTGTGTGACTGTGACTCAGTGTGTCTCTGTGTGTCTCTGTGTGGCTCTGTGTGGCTGTGTGACTCTGTGTGACTCTGTGTGTCTCTGTATGGCTCTGTGTGGCTCTGTGTGACTCTGTGTGTCTCTGTGTGACTCTGTGTGTCTCTGTGTGACTCTGTGTGACTCTGTGTGACTCTGTGTGGCTCTGTGTGGCTCTGTGTGACATGTGTGGCTCTGTGTGACTGTGTCAGTCTGAGGAAACTGAGGCCTCACTTCACCTGCTTGCTCCACTGAGGAGGGTCAGCTGTTCTCCTCAGGCACTAGGGGGCGTCCAGGCACTGTCAGGCCAACCCAGGGCCCTGGGAGCCGGCTGGGGACTGAGGGCCACCCCCGGGCTGGGCTGGTGACCCTGACCCAGGGCTTCTGCTGTTCTCAGTATTCCAGAGCAGCCGGGGGGCGCATCAAGCAGGCCAGCCAGGGACTGGGGCGCATAAGCCGTGCTGTGCGGCTCCCCCTGGACTCGGAAGCCTCAGAAACTCGGGGATGGGGTGGGGGGCAGGAGCTCCATTCCCCCAGCCGCTCCTGCCCACCCGTTGTTAGTGAGCCCCTGCCACATGTTGCTCCAGCCCTTTGGAGGCACTTATTACACATCGATGGGCTCAGTACTATCGTGGCAGATGGGGAAACTGAGGCAGGGATTTAGCGAGTCATCTGAAGTCACCCGGCTGGCACGAGATGAAGGTGGAATTCAGACCCGGGGTCTCTACCCAGAGTTCCCCGTCTCTCCTGCTTCATGTGGTGTTTTGAGATGACCAAGAAGGCCACATGTGGGGGCACGTTCTCCATGGAGCGGGAGCGGGCGCTGGCCCGGGTCAAGGCTGTGACTTAGTTGGGTTTTGGCCACACAACCCCTTCCTTCCCCAGACTCCAGCACATACACTTCAGCCCAGAGAGTTCTAGAAGCTTCTGCGCCCTTTGCCTTGGTAAGGTACTGGCTGCCGCCTTCCAGCAGCCTTGGGGCCAGCAAACCTTCCTGTCAGCGGGGTCAGCACAGAGGGAGCCAGGGGGAGGCCCTCCAGGAGGCTCTCCTCTCCTGTCCTTGTTGTAAAGGACGGAGTGAAGAAGATAATAGTGGGAAAAAAAAAAGCTCAAGGAAACAGGTGTCGGGTGAGAGGGACCGGGGGTCACTGATGGAGGGATGGGGTCACGGGTGGGGCTGGGACACTCAAAGCCTGAAACTCTCTTGTCAATAACCTCATAAATCATTGTGCCTTAAAAAAAAACTGTTTTGACAAAATAAAACCATGAAGCTTCTGAGGGCTTCTGGGAGGCGGCAATGAATTCCTTCTCCTGGGAGGTGCCTTTACTTTCAGGAGAAGCTGCCAGGCCGCCAGCCCCCTCCTGGTGGACGCCTGAGGGCGGCTCACAAGCAGAGATTCTAGTCAGTGGGGTGGGAAGGTGAGATTTCTCTAGCCAGGTGCTGGCCCCTGCCCTAGTGGGTCCGGGGAAAGAGCGTTAAAGGGGGGGCAGGCAGAGCCCAGCAGCCTAAGACGGTTAAGGGGAGCCCCCCCTAGACCCTTCGCCCGAATAAAACTGCAGCAGCCTGAATGCCAGATGCCCCCTGCCCAAGTGCTCAATGTCCAGCCTGCCCTGGAGCACTGAGTCACGGAAGGCCACTGAAGGGCCACGGGGCCACTGAAGGGGCCCGCTGCACTCAGCCTGGCTCTCACCCCCAAGCCCTGGTGAGTGTGATGCAATTTGGGGCCAGGTTCTCCCGGGGGCGGGCAGGTGGGCTGGAGGAGGAACGGGGGACACCGTCCTAGGGGTCCTCGGGCTTGAAAATGGACTTTCAAGTCACATCCGCGCAGCTGCTGGGGTTAGGATCATCAAGGCAGGTGATTAACATCCGGATTTTATCTCCTGGCCAGAGGAAAGCACAAGAGCTGTGGCCGGGAGGCGTGAGGCCTCCTGAGGGACCCCCGCCGTGGACAAGCCCATACCCTCCCCTGCGGGTCCCCTTCCCCGTCTCTCCCCTGGCCCAGCGTCCCTCCCCCCCCCTGCCGGGGGACTATCCAGGCCTGTCACTCTAGACGGATGTGCAGGACTGAGCTGTGCTGACGCCCCCAGTGTGCTGGTCAATACCACCGACCCTCAGAAACCCAGCACTGCACTCGCAAAGTAATAGCAATAATAGTAGTGATACGGAGGGCGTTCCATGGAAGAGGGGAACTACCCACCTTGGCCTTCCCCAGTCCGCACAGTGGCCGCTGGACCCTGTGGTCCCTGGGCCACGCATGAGAAGCGCCCACGGTCCCGAGTACCAGGGGACGGAGACGCTGCTGATGGAGCCGTGCCGTGAGCACTTTATGAAGAGTCTGTGTGTCCTCTACCACACTACACAAATGTGCCTGAGGCAGAAGTGCGTGGGAGGAGGCCGACTCTGGCACCCCCGCCAACCGCAGTCTCACTTCCCGTCTTCCCGCGGTCTCAGCTGGACGGCACATCCCCACGGACGCAGTTGGCTTTGCCCCGCCACTCCTCAGGCTCCGGGCTGAGGGCCGGGATGCCCTGTCCTGGCGGGGACCCCGCCTGGCGTTGGGCATCAGCCCGCTTAAGGTGTCCCAGGAACGTGGGTGCTGGAGCAAGGGGCTCCCGTGGCCAGCGGGGACCCGGCCCCCAAGGGGCACGGGGGAGGTGGCAGAGGGTGGCAGCCCGGATTCCTGAGCACTGACGCCTGCTGGTGCCAACCCCACGCCGGCCCAGACCTGCACTGGAGCGTCGGCTGAGTCAGCGCCCACAGAGGCACATTAAGGGGGCCCCGGGCGGGCGGGTGGATTCAAACAGGGGCGGGGGGGCTGGGGGCTGAGAGGGTGTGTCAGAGGCTTCCCGTGGGGGACCCCTCCCCAGAGCCTCTGACTGGGCCCTGTGGCGGCTCTTTGCCTTTCCCGGGGGGAGGGAGGGCCCTACCGGGCAGCCACGGGAGCTCCTGGCCCTGCCTCCCCCCCACCCGCCCTCTCGCCCTGCTCCTTCAGAGGCTGCAGGGGTCCGGCCTGGCACTGGGATGCCGAGGAAAGCGGTGACCTGTCCTTTCCTCTGTGTCTCTGTGTGTGGGGGCGGGGGGGAATGTTCCCGCCTGGTTTGGGGGAACCGCTGGTCACTCGCCCAGCAAGGCCCGCTGACCCCCGGCCCTTGCTGCTTCCTGCCTTCCTCTGCGTGCCGCAGGCCGGGCCCTGGCTAACCTGCCTCCACTGTGACCATGCTGTCACCTCCTGCCCCAGTTCTCCTGCCAAGTGCGTCCCTGTGGCCACCACCAATAGGGCAGCTCGGAGCCATCCGAGAGGCCTGCCTGGGGCTGGGCCGTCTCGCCCCCCACACACAGGACGGAAATGCGGGGAGGCTGTTGAGACTGCTCGTCAGGACCCGTCACTCCACTTCGCAAACAGATCCGTGTTGCCTGGACAGCTTGAAGTGGGCCAGGGCAGGAGCTGAGACCACGGACGGACGTTGGCCGCAGCCACAAGCCACACCCCAGGCCGGCCAACGGCCCCTTTCATCCCTCTCCTCCTCCTCCCTTCGCCCAGAGCTGCTGTGTTTGAAACGTGCCAGCTCTCCACCAGCTTTGTCTTGGGGGCTCGTGACTCAGCCGCTCTCAGACAAAAGGCGGCCTCTGCCCACCGCTTGGCAGCCAAGCCAGAAGCCGCATACGTTGGTTTCTAACCCGGAAGGCCACGCGAGGGGAACGGCCCGTCCTTAGGAAAGCAAGACGAGGAGGCCAGAGCACTAGGGCCTGAGCCTGCATGCGGCCCACCAGGATTTGACCCCCCGGCCCGCCCCCTGTGGCCCCCTGAGCACCATCAGGAGTGACCCCTGGGCTCAGAGTTGGGGGGACACCCTCAGTACCACCAGGTGTGGACCAAAAAACCAAAAATCAAAGAGAAGCAAGTGGCGGGTCCCAGGAGGCCGTGAGCTGTGGGGGTGGAGGAGTTGGGAGAGCGTTGAGGGCGGGATTCTCTCTCCTGCCCCCCGTGCGGCCACAGCACCGGGCTTTTGCTGTCACTGATGAGCCGACAGTGCCCGGGACTGGGCAGCTGCGGGCCGGCTGGAAGGGGCTGGACGCGGACTTGAGTGGGTACTTGTTACCAAGGTCGAGGAGAGAACTTATCTTCTCTCTCCTCGGGTTTGGGCATCGGGGCTTCTCGTGCCCGCTCCCTGGCTCGGGGCCCGCCTTCCTGTTTCCCTGAAGACAGGAAGGGGCCGTGGAGGAATGAATGACCACCCAGTCCCAGCCATGCTGTTCTCCGGGATTTCTCCCCCAGAGACTCACGGTCCTCACCCCTCCCTGCCCGCTTTCCAGCTCCCGGGGCCCTCACCGGTTTGTGCTCTTGGCTCGGAGCTCAGGGGCCAGGCCGAGATGCCCAGGAGCGGCTGGTGGCACGGAAAGCTGTGCCCACCTACAGCGGAGTGGAGGCCGCGGGCCCAGGGCCTCGCCAATATGCTCGTCTGTCTCACCTGGCGCTGCCAGCTCCAGCCTGCGGCAGAGGGAAAGACGCTCTCCGTTCCCGTCCATACTCCGGGTCACGCAGGATGTCCCGCTCAAGGCTGAGAGCAGCGGAGAGCAAAGCTCCGGGGATGAGTCTGGAAGGAACCAGAAGGCGGCATACCCCCGCCGTGCCTGCGGCTCCAGGTGTCCAGGCGTCCGTCCGTCCGTCCGCCGCTGTTTACCTGCGGGGCGGTGAGGCCATTCATTACTTCAGCGCCAGCATCTCGGAGTCGCATCAGTGATACTTATGGGCTCTGCCCGTGGCATCTCCTCTGGTTCGGAATACTGTTCTACACCCATCAGCGTGTGCTGGCGGGCTTGTGGCTGCCACGCGGCAGCGACCCCCTGAGGCTGCCTCTCCTGGGGCGGGGGGGGGGGGACCGTGGGAACAGGTGCTGGGCCTGGGCTGGCTGCGGGCCGGGCAAGGTCCCTGCTGGCAGTGCCAGCATCTGCGTCCACCCAGGGCACGGGCGAGGCCGTTTCTCCACTGACCACCATCCCCTGGGCTCTACCACCAGCAACCAGATGCCAAGTGGCTTAAAATGGCATCCATGCATTGGCCTGTGTCGGTCGTCGGGACGGGGGCCATGGCAGGGCTGGGGGCTGCTGGAAGGAGGCTCTGGCGGGGACGCTGCTTCCTTCAGTCCTGGCTTCCCAGGCCCCGTTTTCCTCTGGGCTTGCAAGCTCTCTGCACCCGGGAACCCAGCAGTGTAGACCCTTCTCCCTCCCTCCCCTCCTCTCCCGCTACCCCTCCCTTGCCCCCTGTCTTCCACTCCTCTCTCCCTGCTATGCCCTTCCTCCCCCCACCTCACCCTGCCCCTGCCCGTTTCCTCTTCCCTCCCCTCTCTTCCTCTCCCCTCCCCACTTCTCCCCTCCCCTCCCCTCCCCTCCCCTCCCCTCCCCTCCTCTGCTCTCCCCTCCCCTCCCCTCCTCTCCCCTCCTCTCCCCTCCCCTCCCCTCACCTCCCCTCCACTCCCCTCTCCTCTCCTCTCCTTTCCTCTCCTCTCCCCTCCTTTCCTCTCCTCTCCCCTCCTCTTCTCTCCTCTCCTCTCCCCTCCTCTCCTCTCCCCTCCTCTCCCCTCCTTTCCTCTCCTCTCCCCTCCTCTTCTCTCCTCTCCTCTCCCCTCCTCTCCTCTCCCCTCCTCTCCCCTCCTCTCCCCTCCTCTTCTCTTCCCTCCCCTCTCCTCCCCTCCCCTCCCCTCCCCTCCCTCCCCTCCTCTCCTCTCCCCTCCTCTCCTCTCCTCTCCTCTCCTCTCCTCTCCTCTCCTCTCCTCTCCTCTCCTCTCCTCTCCTCTCCTCTCCTCTCCTCTCCCCTCCCTCTTCCTCTCCTCTCCTCTCCTCTCCTCTCCTCTCCTCTCCCCTCCCCCTTCCTCTCCTCTCCTCTCCTCTCCTCTCCTCTCCTCTCCTCTCCTCTCCTCTCCCCTCCCCTCCCCTCCTCTCCCCTCCCCTCCCCTCCCCTCCCCTCCCCTCCCCTCCCCTCCCCTCCCCTCCCCTCCCCTCCCCTCCCCTCCCCTCCCCTCCTCTCCTCTTCTTTCCCTTCCTCTCCCCTCCCCTCCCCTCGGCTCCTAAGGCTATGGCAGCTTCTAAGCCTCTTCACCTGAGCATCCAGGCCAACGCCCTCATCTCAGTGTCTCTGACTCCATCTGCAAAACTCCTCCTGCTCTTTAAAGGAATGTGGTCACAGGGTGGGGGCAGGGTGGGATGTGGACACTTGGTGGGGGTGTCTCCCTAGAGTCAGGGTGTTCTGAGAGTCGTTTCTGGGAAGCACAGCACCGCCCCCCCCCCCCCGCATTCCCAGGTCCCATCACACCATCACAGACCCCATGGTCTTCCCTCCCCTCACACCCTGACCAGCTTCTCCCCACTGGGAGCCCCTCAGCCCCTCAGCCTCTTCCCTGAGCCCCGTCCTTAGAGGTTCTCCCCCGCCCCCCAGGCCCCCACCCCTGCCGCGGCAGGGCTCTCTCTGCTTTCCAATCCCCCCTGCTCCGGAAGCCAGCAGCCGAGGCCGGAACCAAACCGAGGCACGGGCCAGGCGCGGCCGAGAGCGGGTCTTGCTGGGCTCTGGGTTGGACCCCGGCGGTGCCAAACAAGGAACGACCTTGTAGGTGTCGGTGCTGAAAGAGGAACAAAACCCTTTTCTTTCTGCTTTGAAGTTAGGTGGCGTGTCGGTCTGACGAGCGAGCCCTTGTCGGCTCCGTGACCAGAGACACGTGCACGAGCTTCTCCCAGAAAGCGCCGGGCCCTCGGGCCTGCTCGGAACTGGGTGCTCCATGGGTGTCCTGCAGGGGACCGAGGGCTCAGGAGGGTCCACGGGGCCTGGGGGGGCCTCGGGGAAGCTCAGCCCTCCAAGGTGCCCCGCGTCTCCAGGCACCTTGGGAGAAACAGGGGGACAGAACAGCCAAGCTGTGCTACCACGCACCCCCCAGCCCCCAAACCGGGCTGCAGTGAAACGTCCCAGAGCCCCCGAATCATGGGACTTTCTAGCAGATTCCAGGAGGCTGACCCGCTATTCCATGAAGTCCCAAAGAGCCCACAAAATCCTTGCTACCCGGGGTATAAGCAGAGCACAACCCAAGGGGTCAAAATTGCTGTCTCCTCTTCCGGAGACTGCAGGGCTGACCGCTGAGGTTGGGGGCATGGACCAACCGCAGGGCCGGTGGACGCTGCCCCCTTTCTGCCTTCCCCCCCAGTCCTGGGGCCGGATGCTCAATGTCAGAGTGGGCGCACGTGCCCGGTGCCAGGCCTCGAGCAGCCAAGAGGAAAAGCAAGCGGCTGCATTCAGGAAAAGAGCCTTTACCGAAGGGACGGGAAAGGAAGGAGGGACAGCAGGAGGCGCCCAGCCCCGGGAGGGGTGTCCTGAAGCAGGACTCCAGACGAGGCAGGGACTGGTGTGGACAGGCTCGTCTTCGGGTGTCCAGCCATCTGGGCTGGTCCCTCCCCCGCTCTCGGGAGGAGGCGAGGTCACTCAAGTCATCCGTCGGAGGTGCAGCCTGGGCCTTCCTTGTGACATTCCAGTGACTCGCTCTTCCCACCCTGCTGCTCCCCGTCTGTCTGCGGCAGGAGCAGACTCAGCCGCGCAGCTGCGACCTGCTGGCCGGGCGCGTTTCCCCCTCTCTGCCAGCGCCCCCGCCTCACCGTTCTACGGAGAGCATTTCAGAGCCTGGAAGCTGGCACTGGAGGCTGGCACTGCCACTCAGCCTCCAGCCCCCCCTGCACCGAGCAAAGGGACAGCAGCCCCCCCTCCCCCCCACATACACGTGTTCTCAGATGCTAGAGGACAAGAGCAGGGCCCAGAAGGTGACTCGGGCACGAGGAGGCCACATCCTGGCCCCGAGGCGGGAGGCTGAGCCTGCAGGGTGCTGGGGCTCCGCGCTCATTACTCACCCCTGCGTGCCTGCCTGCAGCCCTGGGGAGCCTTTACTAGGGAGGAGGGCGCGGGGGACCCCCAGGGACACAGAAGCCACCCAGGAAGACAGTGGGGCCGGGGGAGGTCCCACGCCAGCCGGGCCACTGCCTGGTGGAAGGAAGAGAGGAAGGTAGGCGGCCAGACTGGGAGCGTCCTGCTGCCCCCCTGCCCCCACAGGCCTTTCTCACTCTAGGGGTGCCAGTGCCAGCCCCCCACAGGCTGGCAGAGCCCACGAGACAACACCCAGGAGAGGCCAAGCAGAGGGGCTGCAGGAAAGGGGGGTCGTGGCTCCATGGCAGGGGGAGACGCGAGGTGGGAGGCTGGCAGGGAAGGGCAGTGAGTGTCCAGGTGGTCCTAGGCTTAGGGAAGGACAGACCGAGAGCCCTGGGCCCTCCACACCCAGGTAAATGGCTCCGAGCTGGCACTGACCCCCGGGCTGTTCCCGGGACCCCCCGGAGGTGAGTGAATGGTTAACAGGGGCAGGCCAGGCTGCTCAGCCAAGCGTTTCCGCACCTCTGCCCATGCCCAGCCAGGACCTGGCACCTTCAGATGTGAGCCCCCGAGCGCAGCACAAGCTGGAGCCTGGGTGCCACCGGTCAGAGCTCAGAGCAGGGCCTCCTCCATCAGAACCTCAGCTCCTCCGCCGTCAGACTAGCTGTGCCCGGCCCCAGAGATCTCATGCTTCCCAGGGCCGGCCTTGCACACAGCGGAGTCGGCTTGGGTGTCCGGCACTGCACAGGATCCCCTGAGCAGAGTGACCCTGAGCACTGACCCAGGAGTAATCGCCCCTGAGAGCTGCTGCGTGTCCTCCTTCCCCACACAGAGCGAATAAACAAATAGGAAGCAATGACGAGTAAATCAGCGAACACAAGCCGTCTCCTCCTCAGTTCCCTCAGGACGGGGGCTGTGTGGAGTGCGGGCGCTCAGCCCGGGACAGACCCCGTCTCCCTGGCAGGGAAGCCGGGCGGGCGGCGTCTGATACAGCGGGTGGCCCCGTTCTCTCTGGAAGCTCGGCCAGAGCCGCCGCCTGGTCAGTCATTAAATCAGGCCCCGGCCGGCTGCTGGCCGTCCAGCAGGCCTCGGACTCACAAACAGGAAGTAGGGAGGGACCGGGACACCCCAAACCCGGCTGTCTGCCTGGCGTGACCCCGGGTTTGGCGAGCCCAGAGTCTGCCCCGGGGCCCTGTCAGAGTGGCCTGGTTGGGACCAGCTGCCACCCTGATGCTCCAGGGGCCGTCACTCCCCCAGGCCCCGCCCCCCAGGCTCTGCCAGACCCCAAGGCAGCCTCTGTGTGGGCTTTCAGAGCGTCTGTCCAGGCGCCCGGCCCGGGAGGCCCAGCAAACCGACCTGGGCACGCGGTTGAGGGTCCCTTGCAGGACGGCGCCGGGACCCCTGCAGGGTCCAGCTTCGCTCCCAAACAGGCCGCAGCTTCATCAGACCTTTCTCCAAACTCCAGCGAAGTCCAGCTCGGCCCTCCCCGCCCCCAGCTGGACACACATCCTGTCACGCCAGGCGACTCGGGGGCTCAGATGGACACGCCAGCAGGTGGAAATCATCTGAGAGAGGGAAATCGGGGCACGGGGAGGGGGACATCGACCCACTCTTTTGCTCAGCCCCAGCCTGCCGGCATGAAGGGGGGAGGTCGCCTGTGCCACACGCTGAGGGCACGGTCCTTCCATGCCCCCCACCCCTCATGGGGTCACTGCGCTCTTCTATAGGGGCAACGGGGCATTGGGCGGGCACCGACCAGCCCAGGACAATGGGCACCTCCTTACCCCCTGGAGCCGGCTGCCAGGGCTCGTCGGGACAGACCTGGTGCCTCTGTCCACAGGGCGCTGGCCTCAGGGCCACCAGCAGGACGGGACAGTGGCCTGCGTGTGGGCTGGGCAGGCGGCTTCCTAGATCCTCAAGCCACAGCCTCAGCCGCTGCCGCGGGGAGCCCCGTCCTAACACCCCGAAGCGTTGGGGGGTCCGGTGAGCAGAAGACACCCAGGCCGGCCCCTTAGACACCCAGGCAGAGCCCAGGACAGGAGCTGGGCAGGTTGCTGCTTCTTTAATTCCTTTTGACCACGCCTGACCGTGCTCAGGGCTTGCTCCTGGCTCTGTGCTCGAGGGTCGTTCCCGGTGGGGCCTGGGGGACCCTCTGGGGTGCTGGGGTTGAGCCCTGGTTGCCCAAGTGCAAAGCGAGCGCGTCACCCGCTGCACTGTGGCCCCAGCCCAGCCACCGTCCCTTCCGGAAAGAGCTGAAATGCTTCCCGAGTAGCTCCCGACGCTCAGCAGGGCTGGGGTGCTGACGGGGCACGCTGGCTCTGTCCTTCTGGTCACTCGATTTGCAGGGCGGACGCCTTGTGGCCATAGAAACGGCGTTTGCTGCACCCTTTCATCCGGTCCCTCTACAGCAAAACGCTGCTTCTTTTTGGAAACCTCTTCTGGCAGATTCAATTGTCATCTCACCCTGTATCACCCACGCATAGATGACAGGTGATATTTAGATAATGAAACGGGTAGATCGATGCTGGGAAGACACAGACAGGAATTGATAGATAGTGGGGCATGGGAAGACGGGAAGAGGCAGCGCTAAGGACTCTTTGTGTCCATAAACATGGATTTTGACCTGTAACCATCATGTTCAGTTTCAGGAACTGTTTCAGCTTCAGCTCTCTTCCTTCTCCTCTTCCCGCCTCCTTCCCTTCCTCCCCCGCTCTCTCCCTCCCTTCTCTCTCCTCCTTTGATCTTGCAGGCGCATCATTTTCCTGGATTGTATTTGACCAATGTACCGGCAGTAGTAGGAAAACATGTCTCTCTTCTCCGCTGCTAATTTCGAAGGGAGCCTCCGTCAGTGACCTGTGGAACGATCACTGTGGTCCAGGGCGCGGGAGGGTCTCGGGGTTCCCAGCCAACTCCAAGAACGGGGCAGGTCTCACGTTCCCTAGTAAAACAGTAATGGCCGTATTCTTAGGAGCTTTGTGACTCACGCTGGGAGTTCCCCCCAACAGAGCATTTCTCAGGGATTCATCTAGCACAATATTAAATGTCTCAACAGATGGTGCGCATGAAACTCTGCTCATTGATAATTTTTACGGTCGAATCTCCTCTCCCCGTTGAATCAGCTTCAATTACCACGTTATTCCCTCTGCTGGATGGAGTCCACCTGGACCACGCCGGGCTTGGCCGCGGGTTACCGACCTTCCTGCTGACGTGTAAACCGTCCGCTAATGTTCGCCGTCTGCTGCGCCCTCCTCGGTGCCTTCCTCGGACCAAATACAACACAGTTAAGGGTGAAGGAAAACGCCCAGGAACTCAGGGGTGTCGGGGGTGGGGGGCAGTGGGGGGTGCTTTTCTTGGGTGCCTGGACCACAGCTCACCGCCAGCTTCCTGGACAAGCCCAACTCTGGCCACACTCCCAGTGGACCCGGGTCTTCCCCTGACCCTTGGGATGTGACTGAGTGGAGTTCCTGGCCAAGTCATTCCTCTTTTTCCCCTTGTCAGGGCAGACAGCGCCAGAATGCTCCCTCCCTTCCTCTGTGCACCCCTTCCTCTGTCTCCCCAGGTGGGTCTGCCCCTCCCCCTGTGATGGCTTCCTCTGGGGGGGGTGGCAGCTGTTCCCACGCCCTTCGGCCTCTCCGCTTGCCAGTGCCGGGTCCTGGGGAAAGTTCAGCGCCCCGCTCTGTGGCAGAGTGCCTCCACCCCCGCGTAAGCAGCGGCAGTGGCTGGCATCCCGGGGAGAGATGTGCTCCCTTTCGGATCCTCACGGGGAGGAGGGCGGATGCCACGGGGAGCACAGGGCAGACCAAAGGATCACGCACGGCCCATGGATGCAAACTAGGGGGGCCTGCAGGTGGCGTTCTGGAAATCGTGGGGTGGCCCCTTCATGTTTCTAGCTTTCTGCTGGCACCTCCCGAAGCGAGCTCCCGTGGTGGGTTTTTACGGCAATGGCTCAGCTCCATGCTGCCTCTGGCTGCAGAACCGCCTTCCGGCAAGGAGGGCACCCGTGCCGCCCACGGGCGGGGGTCTGGGAGGGCCAGACGCAGGACGGCGTGAGCAGGAGCGTGGGAGCCTGTCATTGTCTCCGTCTCCCCCATCCCGACCGGCCACTCTGCTCAGCGGTCTCACAGGCAGAGGTCACACTGGCAGGGAGGTCGGGGTCAGCCCGAAGTCCTTCTGCCCAGATCGGCTTGTGGGAGTTGGGTGAAAAACCCACCGCTTCCGGAAGGCACCGTAGGAAACTGCCATGAGCACTGCTTTGGGCCTCCCTCCCCCACCTGGTCTCGCCCCTGCGAGATGCAGGGGTTTCCATCTCATCGGATTCTCACAGGCACCCAACTCCTGTACAGAGCTGTCATTGTCGTAGTGGTCCCTTCTCGACCCTAACTGCCCCCTTCCCTTCGCCCCACTTATGACAAGTTTCCAACCATGAGCCAGCCCTTCTGGTCCTCACTCTGCTGTCTTTGGGTGATAGACAGTCTCGTGCTATGTTTTTTGGTTTCCCACAAGTGAGTGCGATCATTCTATGTCCATCCCTTTCCTTCGGACTCATTTTACTCAGCATGATACTTTCCATGTCTGTCAGTCTGGATGTAAATGTTATGACTGGAGTGGTAGCACAGCGGGTAGGGCGTTTGCCTTGCTTTGTCGACCCGGGTTCAATTCCTCTGTCCCTCTCAGAGAACTCGGCAAGCTCCTGAGAGTATCCCGCCCGCACGGCAGAGCCTGGCAAGCTCCCCATGGTGTATTCGATATGCCAGAAACAGTAACAAGTCTCACAATGGAGATGTTACTGGTGCCTGCTCAAGCAAATCAATGAACAACGGGAGGACAGTGCTACAGTGCTACGGTGCTTTCCTGGTGGCTGCATAGTATTCCATTGTGTAGATTTACCATAGTCGCTTTAGCTGGTCGTCTGTTCTTGGGTACTTGGGTTGTTCCCAGATTCTGACTATTGTGAACAGTGCTGCCATGAACATAGAAGTGCAGATGGCATTTCTTCTGTATGTTTCTGCTGGTTGTGGGTGGAAGGAAGGAAACCGAGACACTGGTGGTTGGTAATGTGCACTCGTGAAGGGCACTGAAGCCAAGTCATGAAAAACTGAAACTAAATCATGGATAACTTTGTAACTGTTATCTCGTGGTTATTTAATTTAATAAAATAACGGTTGACACACACGCAGACCGTAAGGGGCTGGAGAGATAGTACAATGGGTAGGGTTCTTGCCTTGCACCAGGACAGCCTGAGTTAAGTCTCCCACATCCCGTTTGGTGCCCCAAGCACCACCAAGAGTGATTCTTAAGCACAGACCAGGGGTGGCCTCCGAGCATCTCTGGGTGTGGCCCTGTAACAAAACGAGACAAAAAGATGCTGGAGCCCCATTCCCCTACATGCTCAGGACTGTTCTGAGGATCCTAGGATCATCAGCCCACCCGGCTCCGCCCCTTCCCCGAGGGCTTGGTGCCTGGGTGGTGTGAGGCTGGGGCCAGGGCACCTGCACCCTCCGCCTCCGCACCCACCCGAACCTCTTCTGAAGCGACGCTTGATGCCCCTCCTGCTGTGAGTTCTGCCACGGTTCAAATAATCACCCATAAATTTGATCCAAGTTCTGGAGTAAAGGCTGCGGTTCCGCCCCCACCCCTCAGTGACCTGCCACAACAACGCTGTGGGCTAAAGGCTCAGCGGTCAGCTGCGTGTCGGCTCTTCAGGGACTGGCACCAGAACTGTGTCTGCATGGAGGGCAAGGTCAGGCCAGCAAGCCAGGATCTGACCATTCTGGGGAGTCAGCAGGCTTGATCCAAACAAGGCGCAAGTGCATCCTTCTTTCCGCCCTTCCTCTCTTCCCCCATCTTCTCTCCCTCCCTCCCTCCCTCCCTCCCTCCCTCCCTTCCTCCCTCCCTCCCTCCCTCCCTCCTTCCTTCCTTCCTTCCTTCCTTCCTTCCTTCCTTCCTTCCTTCCTTCCTTCCTTCCTTCCTTCCTTCCTTCCTTCCTTCCTTCCTTCCTTCTTGGCTTAATACCTCACCTCTGAGGTACAAGCAGGGGGACTGAGATGAGTAAAGTTATAGGAAACGTTTATCGGGTGAGCTCCAGGGTGGCACCGACTGGACCTTGGCAAGGCTGGGGCACAGCCATGCTTTGGGAGAGGATAAGCGGGATTTTAAATTGTCTCGGGCAGGAAAGGGGAACAGAGACGGTGGGCCTGGTGGGCTTGGTGGGACCGTCTGTTATCCATAGGGGGGTGTGTGAGCAAGCGTGGAATGCAGTTCCATTTCCTAGGGGTCTGGGGCTGGCACCACGGAGAGACAAGTGTGGCCAGCAACACCCCTCGCCCCCGCGCCCCATCCTTTCCACTCTTCCTCCGAGGGGATGGGAATGACTCGATGCATTTGGGGGCTATAGTTGCCCGGGACTGCCTGTCTGCAGACTGCCGGCCCTAACTCAGACACTACACAGCCACGGCACACGGCACTTAGGAAAGTCCTTTTTAATCTCCAATTCCCTGATTTCAGTTATTTTTTTTCTTTTTGGGCCTCCCAAGACATGCTCATGAGCTCTGGGGACCCACCTGGTGATTCTCAGCAGACTGGGTGTGGCACTTCTCAGGACTTCTGATGCCAAAGATGCTCTGGGTCACCTTGGTGGTACTCGGTAGTGATGGTACTTGGTGGTAGCCTTCAGGACTACACCCAAAATAACCACAGAACCGCCTGGTGCCAAGGACCGAACCAGGCTCAGCTGCGTGAGGGAGTCAACCTTGGCATTATCCCCCAGGCTCCATCATTTTAATTAATTTTATGACCTTCTTCTGGGGAGCTATTTGGCTTCTCTCCTCCCTCAGTTCCCAACAGTTCCTGTCCTTCTTTTGTATAAGCCAAAAGCCCTGAAAATGGTTGTTTAAGCACATCTTTGCTTCTTCACAAGGACAGCAATTTCCCGGATGGAATTAGAGAAGAACTGAGCTCTCTGCAGTGTTTTAAACGAGAACTCGTCTTTCATCTTCTTTCAACCTGTTTCTTTAAGGCCAAGTCTGCAAAGCTGTGATGAAACTCACATCCTTAGGGTAAAATATGTCCTTAAAATATTATTTTTTTAAAGACCCTATTCTGTACATGCAAAAATATTATGTCTCTTGTTTTCAAAGAATAACAGCAGGGTAGAAAGCATTCACAGAGGAAGCTAAGGAGAGCAGCCCTCTGCATCTCTGCAGAAGTAGCCACTCTTAGCTGGAGGAGATAACAAACCCCAGCCAAAAAATTCTGACTCAGTGGAGACGGATCTGGCCAGAGAGCTCTCCAAAACGCATGCCCATGGATTATATTTAGAGTTTGCATGTTGATTAGAACCGCCTATTGAGAATGATTTGAGATCCCTCTGTGAAAACATAATTCTTCGGGTCTGTCAGGGGCATACAGAGCCGGGACCCACCCCCTTGGCACACTCCCCAGAGATCTCTCTCCAGCTTCCAAGATCCTGCTGACCTTGGGTTGACCTTAAGCTGGTTCTCCATCTCTTTCGACTCTGTCTCCCCAGCTTGAAATGAGGAGCTGAGCCCACGCTGTCCTTGAGGTCCCCCCACCTCACTTCCTAGGGGCTCCCTCCTTGTAAGAATGAAGCGACAGCACCCAGTGGGGCCAGGGGGAAGGGTGGATCGAACAGCACGGCCCCTGGGGTCTACAGGAAGAAACACAGACCTTTGGTCTGGGAGAGCTCAGGGACATTTCTCTTCCTCTGTGATTTAACCTGGTTAGCTAAAATTTTATTATCTATCTCTTTGATTGCCCGTGCATTCAAATCGTAATTATACGAGCAACTGAAGCCAGAAGTATTTTTAAAAGCCAACATTAGTAACGAGTCTATAAATGAAACGGAGGCAGCCTGCACGTGGCCGGTGCTGCTGGCTCGGTCCCTTAACCCCTGGACAGAGAGGTCAGGGCTCAAACGCACTTGTGATGCGGAGTCAGCGGAAAGGTGCCTCCGTCGCCCCTCCCGCCACCCCACACCAGGCATGTCATGCTTCCCTGGGCAGAAAGGCAAGCCAAGGCCCCCCGGGGCTCTGTAGACAAGCACTGATGGACCCATGCCCTCCCCACTGGGGTTCACTCATGCTTCGAAGGGTCCTTCTGCCTTGCAGGACCGGAGGCCACAAAGTTACCCACACACCAGCAAAGCCAGCCTGACGGGCCCGGGTGAGTGTTTGCTATTTCCCGTCAGTTCGCTGAAGGGAAGCTCCAGGCAGCTGAGGGCCGGGGCCACGGAATCCCAGATCGCTCCTGGAGTCTGTGGGGTTGCCCGAAAGATGGGCAAAAGATGGGCTGGGGAACATGATACACAGGAGTGAGGATTTTGGAGGAATCCCACCTGCTGACCCCACATTGCCTCGCAGTACAAACCCCCTGCATTGTTGGGTGTGGGGGGGGGATAACCGGAGCCATGACCTGCACCCATTTTGCTTTCGAATGCCACCTCCTGGAAGCAGCTCAGGACTCGCCTTGTCCGAGGCACAGGCTCTCATCCTGCAAAGGCCAGGGAAGGACTCGCTTGGCCGTCGCACGGCGAACGCCCAGCTGCGTCTGTCTGTTGTGGTACTGGGACCAGCATTGATTTGGAAGTTGGATCAATAATTGGATTCCCATTGCCACCGTCTGTTCCGGCAGGCACTTGGAGACAGACTGTGTCCTATTAGAGAAATCCTTTTGTGCCTGAGACCGGCTGGGCTCGAAACCTTTTTAAAAAGCAACTGAATGACTCAAAAGAGAATTTTCTGCTCCGCACAGCTGACAACCTCAGCCGTCTTTCCTATTGGCTGCACAGGCAGAAAATTATGTAGATTTGAAGTGTGTGTGTGTGTGTGTGTGTGTGTGTGTGTATTAATCAGTCAGTGCCCGAGAAAAGTCTTTTTTGAGCCTTTTTGAGACTCTGTGGGTTGAGACTCTGATGCTCTCTTCAAGATAAAGAAGTACCCGCGGAGACCCTTCTTTGTTCATGAAGACCCCTTCATACCTCCCACTTTCTCTCACCACCTGAGTGATGTCTGGATGATTCTCTCCTGTGGTCCAGAGAAGCTCCATTTCCCAGCCCTCAGCAAACACGGGAGGGTCAGGGCGAAATTCCTCTCACCTTGGCGCTGCGCCTAACGCACAGCAGATACATAGAGAAGACACGTGTGACCGAGCGCCCGCGTCCTTCAGACCGTGCTGCTTTCTTGCCCGACAATGTGAGTTCTGCATGTGTTTCGCGGTGCCATCTGGTTCACCACACAGGGCCTGGGCTTTCAAAGGAAAGAATCAAAGTTTGTTTATCTCCAGAGCAAACATTTGCAGATGTTCCCCTCTAGGATGAGAGATGCGTCTCTAAGCGTGCACGCTCAGGCATGCCTCGGGGACCGGGTTCCGTGAGGACTTCAGGATGGGGACCAAAGCCAGGAGCTTCGGGAGATGCTGGGGAAGATTCGGCAGAGACGAGGACTTACCCCCCACAGAGACAGGTTGTGAGCAACAGGAGGGCAGATTCTGGTTAAATTTAGGAGAGAATGTTCTAGCAAAGATTGCTATAAAAAGGATGGGATGGGGTGTTTTGGGGTGCTTCAAGACTCCTGTGTCTAGGAGGGTCGGAACTAGGACTAGATGTCTGTTTGGGGTTTCTATTCCAGGGGACAAATGATCCCCAGACTTGGTGGCTTCCTTGACAACTGTTTCATCAACCTGATGTGATCAGGTACAGTTAGTCTGGTGTCATCTGTGGTCCACAGGAAGGGGTGCATTAGCACCGTAGCACTGTTGCAGCACTGTTGTCCCATTGCTCATCGATTTGCTTGAGCGGGCACCAGTAACGTCTCCATGGTGAGACTTGTCACTGTTTTTGGCATATCAAATACGCCACGGGGAGCTTGCCAGGCTCTGCCGTGCGGGTGGGATACTCTTGGTAGCTTGCCGGCCTCTCCAAGAGGGATGGAGGAATCGAATCAGGGTCGGCCACGTGCAAGGCAAACACCCTACCTGCCGTGCTATCGCTCCAGCCTGCAGGGGTGCGTTAGGGCAGGCCAACTGTCCTCCAGCAATTCGGCAGAGGCTCAGTTGGAGGCTCCGACGTCGTCTGCTGACTCGGGAGTCCCAATGTGAGAGCAGCCAGAGAGCCCGACGCCGACCCCGGCTGACCTCACGACGTGTGAGGCTCCACTAAGCTTGGACCCAGAGCCGTCTGACCTCATGTTCTCCCGCCACCTTGGAGGACCAGGTCAGAGCAAGGTCAAGGGCAGAGACTTGCATATTGTGAAGACATATTACATGCACTAGAGGTCAGCACCGGTGTGTCCTACGGACCAAGGTGTGTCCGGTTGTCCTTTCCCCTTCCATGGGTGCGGTTGGCTTCCTCTCTGGGTGGGATATCGCACTGATGACTCGGAGGGTCTCCTTTTATGTTTGTGTTCTTATTGAATCACCATGAGCTACAGTCACAAAACTTTTGTGTTTGAGTTTCAGTCGTACAGTGATCGACCTGTGACCCTCCACCAGTGCTCATTCCCCACCACCAATGTCCCAGTATCCTCCCCTCCCCCGACCCACCCCACCCCTCCCCCTGCCTCTATGGCACTGGGGTCTTCTGTGAACTCTGGAATTCTCTGGTCTGAGGAGTCCAATGGTGGACACAGGTGAGCAGTCCGTTGTTTCCATGCTGCTTCTATTTTCCAAGCAAGGCCTCTTCCGAACATTCCCCGGGAGCCAGCTCTGCTCCAGACGGGATGGCTCCTTAAATAACCCAGAATGTTCTTTGTACTGCAGATACCAACGGAGTCCCAAGTCATTGATGTTGCAAATGTGGTTACCAGACAGAAACACTCTAATGTGAAACCTCTGCTACATGAAGAAGCATCGAGGAGACTTACATGCCAACAAACATATGTGTACATATATATGAATGTTGCCACCTGAATCATATCTCTAAAGGTGCAGCTTCTGTTTATTATCATCTCATAAACTCACTCTACCCAGTGCAAATAAAACAGAAATACCCTGAGGATCAGAGCAATCACACACGATGCTTATTCATGACTCCTCCAGGCTTTTAAGAACATATTTAAATATGAATGAATTTCATATGTTTTTTATTCTTTTATCCTATCTTATTTTCTATGATGCTAAAAAGTGACGAGATCAGAATACATCTTTACCATAATGAAATTTAACCATATGATAATCTTTACAGGTATTTTAATTACCCTATAATTCAGTCAGAAGGGTATAGGATATTATATTTATGTATTGCATAGATTATACTACAGGGGTAGATAGTAATTATTGTACTAATCTTAGACTGTAAGTGGTTTAAACTATTTTAAAGTGAGGGCCAGAGAGATAACACAGGGGTTAAGCTGTTTGCCTCATGAGTGACTGGCTCTAATTTGGTCTCCAGTACCACATCTGGTCCCTGAGCTAGGCTAGGAACAATCCTTGACCACAGAGCCAGGAGTAATCCCTAGGAACCACGGGCTACGGCCCCAAAAAAACAAACAAAATTAACATGAAATGCCATACTGTTGTAACTGTGTTTCTGCAAAAAGCTTTTCGCTGTTCAGAAACAAGCCCTCCAAGTGTAATTCAGAACAGTTGTGACCTTGATTCAGGTCATCCACACGGGCAAACCCTCCAGTGCCTCAGATGGTTCCCAGCTAGTAAAGCACCTGTGCACTGATGCTGTGTGCGTGCTACCTGCCAGGCGTTGGCATCGGCCGTGTCAGCCTCGGTCGTTCCCCGTGGGCTGATGTCAGAGAAGATGGGGGTGGTCTCTCCAAAGGTGCCGGGGGCTGGGGGGCAACCTCTCTGCCCGTGGAGTCTGAGACCAGTGGTCCTTGGAGTCCTTCGGCTGGACTCTACGTGACAGTGACCCAGAGCTCTGTCCCTCCAGTGTCCGTGTTACTGCCCAGCTGCTCTACCCGCCGTGCCAGCCCCCCGGCGCCCACTCACTAGACGGCGCTATGCTTGGGGCCCCGCCCATCCTAATCAACAGTGATCTCGTACTGGCTTTCAGAGCCCCCACACAGAACAGGGCTCCAGGTAGCTGTGAATCCGGGAGCCCCCCGTAGTACCCAGGAGAGTCACCCCGGCCGAATCCACTCCCATTCTCCCTTGGGTGAGTATGCTCACCATTCTCACCTTTAAAGAGGGGGGGCAGAATGTCCTGGCCCCGTGTCGGGCTGTCTTCACTGGGGCACCTCGGAGGGGGGTGGGTTGAGTCTCCCTCCCCGCCCCAAGCAGAGCCCCAGCAGCCAAAACCCTCCAGAACCCAGCTGCCACCCTGCTCAAGGCCCATCTCCACACTCCTCAGATGAGCCTCACTCAAGAGGGAACCAGCAGAAAAACCCAGGTACGTGGGACCCGTGACTGAGCTCCCCAAACCCACTCAGATCAGGACTGGGCCTCCTCCCCCCAGATCCCCAGTTTTCCAGAAGCTTGGCAGTCACACCCACAAACTGCCCTGTGTAATCTCATCAATGGTCAAGATCCAGAGACTATAAACTAAAGCTCCCGGGAGAGAGCGCCACAGAATGTCCTGACCTCTTATACTCTAGCCACTTACGTACCTAAAGCAGCACACATGTGTTTGGTTTTAACGTACTTGCTTGTATTCTCTTATCTACGGGCTTAAATGGCTCCAGAATGAAACACAACAACCTTCACGCACTTCCCTCTTATTGTGGTGGGAAGGTGCCCGGTGGTGAGATTGGTGTTTGAATATTATCTGCAATGAACTATTGTGAACTACTTTATGAAAATAAAATATATCAAGATTCCAAAAATAAAGAATAAAATAAACAAGAGTGGGTTATTGTGGGGGCGGAAAGATAATACAGCGGAATGGTGCTTGCTTATATGCACCCAACCCAGGTTTGATCCCTATATGGCCCCCCAAGCCTCACGAGGAGGAATCCCTGAGAGCAGAGAGGAAATGACACCTGAGCTTCACCAGGTGTGGGCCCCCTGCCCACCAAAAGGTGTTTTTTCCCTTCAGGTCCAACAGCAAGGAAGGTGTAGAATGGAGAGAGAGGAAGGCGCTGAATGGGGATTCTTGGAGCCCCAGGTGGGAAGGCAGGGTGGGTGCCATAGGGATCCAGCTGTGTTAGAGAGAGAGAGAGGGAAGGAGAGAGAGAGAGAGAGAGAGAGATAGGGAAAGAGAGGGGTAGAGAGAGAGAGAGGGAGAGGAAGACAGAGAAAGATAAAGGAAGAGAGAGGGAGAAAGAGAAGGAGAGAGAAAGAGAGGGAGGGAGAGATATAGGGAAAGAGGGAGAGAGAGGAAAGGAGGGAGGGAGGGAGGGAGAGAGAGGAAGAGAGAGGGAGAGAGAAGGAAAGAGAGAGAGAGGAAGAGAGAGGGAGAGAGGGAGAGGAAGAGGGAGAGAGAAGGAAAGAGAGAGAGGAAGAGAGGGAGAGGGAGAGAGGGAGAGGAAGAGGGAGAGAGAGGGAGAGAGTGTGAGAGAGAGAGGGAGAGGGGGAGAGGGAGAGAGGCAGGGAGAGAGAGGGAGAGAGTGTGAGAGAGGGAGAGAGAGAAAGAGGGAGAGAGGGAGAGAGGGAAGAGGAGGGAGAGAGGGAGAAAGAGGGAGAGGGAGAGGGAGGGAGAGGGAGAGAGGGAGAGAGAGGGAGAAAGAGGGAGAGGGAGAGGGAGGAAGAAGGAGAGGGAGAGAGAGGGAGAGAGAGGAGAAAGAGGGAGAGGGAGAGGGAGAGAGGGAGAGAGAGGGAGAAAGAGGGAGAAAGAGGGAGAGGGAGAGGGAGGAAGAGGGAGAGAGGGAGAGAGAGAGGGAGAGAGGAGGGAGAGGGAGAGAGAGGGAGAGAGAGGGAGAGAGAGGGAGAGAGAGGGAGAGAGAGGGAGGGAGAGAGGGAGAGAGAGAAGGAGGGAGGGAGAGAGGGAGAGAGAGGGAGGGAGAGGGAGAGGGGGAGAGAGAGAGAGAGAGAGGAGGGAGAGGGAGAGGGAGAGGGAGGGAGAGAGAGTGAGAGATGGGGGCTGACAAGGGGATCTGGAGCGGCCGTGCAGTGTGCCCGGAGAGACGCTGACAGAGTGGCGTCTCTGCCCTGGCGACACCCTTTCCTAATGAATGTCGCATTCCCTTTGATGAGGACATGGAATTGGCCTAAAAATAGCGTCGGCAGCGCCTCGCTCAGCTTCATCATTTCCACATTCGCACCCTGAGCAGGCGCCTCTAAATTTGGCGCTGACGGGAGGCCGGAGATCGCCTCTCGGGCAGGAAGGGGCTCGCGGGTCCCTCTGACTGACGATGGCCGAGGCCCCGCTCTCTGCTGCCCCGCGGCCGGCGCGACCAGCGATCTTTCTTCTCTTTCTTCGGGAGCTGCCAGGTGCATCCTTGTGCCCAGTAATTGGATCCGAGGGAGACGCGGCCCCCGGGAATGAGTTTCCCGGGCGAGTCACATCTCGGTCCTAAGATGAAGCAGAAGTCGGGGCCGTCTGCCGGGAGCTGTCTGCCCACACTGCCTCGGGAAGGCGGGTGGGAGGAAGGGGGGTGCGGACCTCCCCCTCGGGAAGGCAGGGGCGAGGGTCTCTCCAGGCCGCCCCCGTACCTGTGGCACCTCAGCTCCACGTGACAACACTCGCCGGCTCTGCCCTGCCATTGGCAAGAGAGAAGAAAACTCCTTCTTGGTGGAACCTCAGGGACTTTTCCACTCAAAGGGTGAGTGGAGTGTAGGCTTTGACCCCCCTAGCCCCACCCCCAGATTTATTTTATTTTATTTTATTTTATTTTTAATTTTTCATTAGTGAATCACTGTGAGGGTACAGTTACAGATTCACATATTTTCGTGCTTGTGTTTCAGTCATACAATGCTCGAGTCCCCATCCCTCCACCAGTGCCCACTCTCCACCACCGATGGTCCCAGAATCCCCCTCACCACACCCCGCCTCTGTGGCAGGGCATTCCCTTTTGTTCTCTCTCTCCTTTGGGGTGTTTTGGTTTGCAGTAGAGGTATTGAGTGGCCGTCATGTTCAATCTATAGTCTATTTTCAGCACGCTTCTCCCATCCTGAGCGGGTCCTCCAACCACACTTTACTTGGTGTTCCCTTCTCTATCTGAGCTGCCTTTTCCCCCAGCATGTAAGGCCGGCTTCCAAGCCATGGAGCCAATCTCCTGGTACTTATCTCTGCTGTTCTTGGGTGTTAGTCTCCCACTCTGTTACTTTATATTCCGTGGATGAGTGCAATCTTTCTATGTCTGTCCCTCTCTTTCTGACTCATTTCACTTAGCGTTATACTTTCCATGTTGATCCACTTATATGCAAATTTCACAACTTCATCTTTTCTAACAGCTGCATAGTATTCCATTGTGCAAGTACCAAAGTTTCTTTAATCAGTCATCTGTTCTCGGGCACTTGGTTTTTTTCCAGATTCTGGCTATTGTAAACAGTGGTGCATTGAGCATACGAGTGCAGATGTCATTTCTACTATACCTTTTTGCTTCTCCGGGATATATCCCAGAAGTGGTATTGCTGGGTCAAATGGGAGCTCAATTTCTTGAGAAGCGACTATATTGTTTTCCAAAAGGGCTGAACCAGTCGGCATTCCCACCAGCAGTGGAGGAGAGTCCCTTTCTCCCCACATCTGCGACAACCACCGGCTGCTTTTGTTCTTTTGGATGTGGGCCGGTCTCTCCCACCCCCAGTTTTAAACCAAGAAATGAAGCCGAGAGAAGAAAGAAGGCGCGCGTCCCATCCCGCAAGCACGCCGGGAACTTCCCACACGGTGACGGGCAGCAGGAGGTCAGAAGTCGCCCTCCTGACCAGGGCACCCACAGCTCCTTGCACGAGGACTGGTCCACCGGGCAGAGGTGCGAGCCCCTGGTGAGGACCTGGACAGGCCAGAGGCGTCCACCCCGGAACTGCCGCCCAGACAAGACCCTCGAGACGAGACCCCAGCTGCAGGTGGAGGGCCCGAGCCGGTGACGAGAGGCTCCAAGGAGCGGCAGCCCTGGGCCGCGCTTGGTCCGTCCTCAACAGAGAAGCTCAGAGCCAAGCACTGGAGCCCCAGCGAGCACGGCCTCTGCTCCCGAGGGGTGAAGCAGGGTCTGGCCTCACCCGGGACCCCGCTCTGCAGGGCCTCACTCGGGACCTCCCCAGCGTCCCCAGACACCTGCCTCAGGTCTCTCCCGCACCAGGTAGAACCCGAACCCGGCTGCACGTGAGGGCAAGCGAGAAGGCAAGTGGGCGGGAGAAGAGAGAGGAGCGTGGACAAGACTGCTCCAGACCCCTCTCCTGGCTGGGAACTCTAAGGCCTTCTTCGAGCGGGGGCAGGAAAATGGCCTTCCCTGCAGGGGAGGGTCCCCCCCATGCCCGAGCCTCTGGCTTATAAACAGCCCAGCTCCACGACAGGACTGCATGAAGACATCGACTGTTCCTGTTTCATAGCTCCTGACGCGTGTGGCTGCACACGGGGCCATGCAGTGCCTCCAAGTTTTGTACCGATAGCCCAGAGAACAACAGAAAACTCGATGGGGAAGTAGGACAGTAGCCCACCGAGCTCCAGGAGTGAAGACCAATAACCCAGAAGACTCAGCCTGCACAGTCACCTCTCGGGCAGCGGCTGCAGTGACACCACTGTGAGCTAGAACAGTGACCAAAACCTCACTTTTATTCATCTACTTTTGATAATTCTATTTGCCATTTAAAAAAAATTTTTGGTAACAAGCAACACGAAATGACTTTGTACCTGCTAGGGGGTAGTTTGGGGGAGGGGCAGGAAACTGGGGACACCGACAGAGGCAAGGTCACACTATTGCTGTTAGAGCATTGAATGTCTGGAACAATTGTAGTATGGACCTGAAAGAACTGTGTTGGGAGCAACTTTGTAACTCACAGTGTTTACATTTTTAAAAGAAAAAAATCATAATAGCCATTGCTACCGGAATCAATAAAAGATTAGTGTGTCACTGTATTACTGTCACTGTCATCTGTTGCTCATCCATTTACTCGAGCGGGCACCAGTAGCGTCTCCATCCGTCCTAGCCCTGAGATCTTAGCAGCCTTTCTTTACTCGTCTTTCCCAACCATGCTGTGTTGGAGACTCTTTCAGGGTCAGGGGAATGAGACCCAGCTTGTTACTTTTTTTGGCATATTGAATACACCACAGGGAGTTTGCCAGGCTCTGCCGTGCAGGCAGGATACTCTTGGTAACTTGCCTGGTTCTCCGAGAGGGAGAACTAGACTATAAGAGATCACACAGCCGCAAATGCTCTCACTTCCAGGAGCTTTGTTTTATAGCCTCTGGATCTTGACCACTGATGGGATTATATGGTGCCGGGGGCAGTTTGTGGGTGTGGTTTCCAAGCCACTGGAAAAAGGGGGATCTGGGTGGAGGAAACCCAGTCCCAATCTGAGCAGGCTTGGAGATCTCAGCCCTGGGTCCCACACATCTGGGTTCCTCTGCCAGTTCCTTCATTCATGAGGCTCGTTCGAGCGTGTGGGGAGTGGCCTTGAACATGGCTGTGGCTGGGTTCCAGAGGTCTTTGGCTGCAGGTGCTCTGCTCGGGGCAGGGAGGGAGACTCAACCCGCCTCGCTCCAAGGGGCCCCGGTGAAGACAGTCAGGCACGGGGGCAGGAGACTCTGAGAATTTAAAAATAATAAAGGAAAAGAGGTGAATGTTCCCCAAGGGGTCCCTCCAGCACCCCTGCTTACCACAGCCTCATCACAACCCTGACTCCTGGGTGTGGCCTTACCCAGCCAGAAAGAGAGCTTGAGGGATCCCCCAGCCTAGGGTCTCGGTGGCTCTTAGCTCCATGAAGAGAGAACAATCAAGTGGCAGGAAGAAAAGTTCCCCGGCGAGTGGGCAGCTGTGGATGACCAGGGAGAAAGTGAAAGAGCAGGTGGGGGCACAGGAGATGGCCTGGGTCCTCAGGGAAAGTCCGCGGAGATTGGGGCCAGAGCAAGAGCACAGGGGGAGGCTGTTGGTCTTGCATGTGGCCAACCCAGGTTTGATTCCCACCATCCCATACAGTCCCCAGAGCAAGGAGCGATTCCTGAGCACAGAGCCAGGAGGAACCCCTGAGAACTGCTGGCTGTGGCCCCCAAAGCCAAAAAATAAATAAACAAGTAACTAAATAAATAAAAGAAAGTCTGCAGAAATGGATGAGAACAACAAAACTGGGGGATAAAGACAAGGAGCAGAGAGAGAGAGATGGAGAGAGAGGGGAGAGAGAGGAGAGAGAAAAGAGAGAGAAGAGAGACAAGATAGAGGGGAGAGAGGGGGAGAGAAGAGAGAGAAAGAAGAGAGAGGGGAGAGGAGAGAGACAGAAAAGAGAGAGAGAAGAGAAAGGGGAGAGGAGAGAGAGAAGAGAGACAAGAGAGAGAGGGGAGAGAGAGGGGAGAGGAGAGAGACAGAAAAGAGAGAGAGAAGAGAGAGGGGAGAGAGGAGAGAGAGGAGAGAGGGGGGAGAAGAGAGAGACAGAAAAGAAAGAGAAGAGAGAGAAGAGAGAGGGGAGAGAGAGGAGAGAGAGGGAGAGAGAAGAGAGAGGGGAGAAGAGAGAGACAGAAAAGAGAGAGAAGAGAGAGGAGAGAGGGGAGAGAGAGGAGAGAGAGGGAGAGAGAGAAGAGAGAGAGGAGAGAGGGGAGAAGAGAGAGACAGGAAAGAGAGAGAAGAGAGAGGAGAGGAGAGAGAAGAAAAGAGAGAGAAGAGAGAGGGGAGAGAGAGAAGAGAAAGGGGAGAGAAGAGAGAAGAAAAGAGAGAGAGAAGAGAGAGGGAAGAGAGAGGAGAGAGAGGGAGAGAGAGAAGAGAGAGAATAGAGAGAGGGGAGAAGAGAGAGACAGAAAAGAGAGAGAAGAGAGAGAGGGGAGAGGGGAGAGGAGAGAGAAGAAAAGAGAGAGAGAAGAGAGACAAGAGAGAGAGGGGAGAGAGAAAAGAGAGAGAGAAGAGAGATAAGAGAGAGGGGAGAGAGAAGAGAGAGAAGAGAGAGGAGAGAGAGACAGAAAAGAGAGAGAGAAGAGAGAGGGGAGAGAGAGGAGAGAGAGGGAGAGAGAGAAGAGAGTGAGGAGAGAGGGGAGAGAGAAGAGAGAGGAGAGGAGAGAGAAGAAAAGAGGAGAGAAGAGAGAGGGGAGAGAGAGAAGAGAGAGAGGGGAGAGGAGAGAGAAGAAAAGAGAGAGAGAAGAGAGAGGGGAGAGAGAGAAGAGAGAGAGGGGAGAGGAGAGAGAAGAAAAGAGAGAGAGAAGAGAGAGGGGAGAGAGAGGAGAGTGAGAAGGAGAGAGAAGAGAGAGAAGAGAGGGGAGAGGAGAGAGAAGAAAAGAAAGAGAAGAGAGAGGGGAGAGAGAGGAGAGAGGGAGAGAGGGAGACGGGAGGCATGGCACCCACACTAGAACCCAGTGAGCTCTCAGTAGCCAGGGAACAGACCGTCTCTGTGGAAGAGGCTTTAGAACAGGCGCTGGGTGGGGCGACTTGGCTGCTGTCCTCTGCCCAGCCCCGGGGCCCAGGGGGTTGGCTCCTGAGGGGATCACACGGTGCTGCTTTGCTCATCCCGACCTAGGGGCCGCCAGAGTTATCCGTGGGAGTGCTGGGAGGGAAGCGGAGTGCAGGGGTCAAGTCAGGCTCGCAGAGGCAGGGCAGGGGCTCCATGATGCGAGTTGTACCCCCAGCGCTGACTTTCCTGCGTGTCTTCCCTGGATGTGTCTCTACTTGTCGTGAGTCCCGTTGGGGACCCAGCTCCCCGTCCCTTGGAAGCTTCGGCGGGACCCGCCGCTTTCAGGCGCTCTGAAGCTGTCAAGAGCCACCTGGAGTGTGGGCAAAGAAAGCAGGTTTCAGAGCTGGTCCCCAAATGCTCAAGGTTTGAACGTGGGGAGGCAGTCATACCTGGAGGTTTAAATTTACCAAGCATCAAAGGCAATTTTAGGAACAAAAGTTGGGGAAGAGAATTATTTAGAGTTACAGCTTTTCAAATAACCTACCATTGAATTGAACACTTTTCTTGTTTTTTTTAGGATGGTTACACTTCTGGCTTTGTCTTCGTCATTTCTCCCTTAGTGATTTGCTTTTTCTTCCTCCTTCTAGTTTTATTTTGCTTGGCTGGTTGTTTGGGGGCTATGCCTGGCTGTGCTCTGGGATTATTCCTGGCTTTTGCTCAGGGATTATTCCTGGCAGGTTTGGGGGAATATATGGGGGCCAGGGATCAAATCTGCGTCAGCAGCATGCGGGAAAAGCACCTTATCTGCCATATTATTGCTCCATTCCCTTCTTCTAGATTCTTAAGCTAAATCTTTAGTTTATTGATTTTTTCCCCTTTTTGTTTGCCAAATGATGAAAAATCTGTGTATTGTTTATTCTGAGTATCATTTCACCTTGGACTGGAGCGATAGCACAGTGGGTAGGGCATTAGCCTTGCACACGGCCGACCCGGGTTCGATTCCTCCATCCCTTTCGGAGAGCCCGGCAAGCTACGGAGAGGATCCCGCCTGCATGGCAGAGCCTGGCAAGCTCCCCGTGGCATATTCTATATGCCAAAAATATTAACAAGTCTCACAATGGAGATGTTACTGGTGCCCGCTTGAGCAAATTGATGAACAATAGGATGACAGTGCTACAGTGCTATCATTTCACCCAAATCCATGGGTTTTGATAGATAGTATTTGCCTGAATACTATTTTCTAACTGGGCCTTCGTAGTTTCCAGGTGCTTTCCTTTATTAACCGGGCACCATGGTTTATTCTCACTTCCTTTTATTTAATGTCCGTGATTTAAAAGTTTTTCAGTTCCAGCAAAGACTTTGCATGCTCTAGGCAATTAAGATTGACCTTGCTATCTGGGGGGTGAGCACACAGCTGGTGGCGTGTGACTCTAAATTGGGGGTAAATGTGCCCTCACTAATTGGATCAACTACTAGAACAAACTGACATTGGAGCTCTCAGCGTCAATACTGTTGACAGACCAACCTTTCGGGGGGTCGCTCTGCATTCTGGGCGCTCAGTCAATATCCCTGGACTCCTGGGTGCTAGTTACAGTCTCAAACCTCAGAGCTGCCTCCGGGGGCAAAATCACCCAACTAGGAAACTAGAGAGTTTAATCCCTTGTCCCTTTCAAAATGCTTTATCCCCCGCCCCTCAGGCCCACTGCCCTTGCGTAGGGGAATCGGGGAGCATGGAGTTATTTGGACGAGGCACCCAGCTTTCATCAAGTATTGATTCTCTCGTCTGAGTCCAGTAATCCTCCCTGACCTCATTCCACTCCATCCTCGGCGGCGGTTTCTTAAGCCAATATTAAATTACCACTCCCAGCAGCTGGGGCAGTTCCACCAGATCATTTTTAAGTAGTTTTCTCAGTTCCAGAAAAAAACTACTCTTGGTATGTTCTTACCTCTTCCTGAAATACTTATTTTGGATCATGGAATGGTGTGTGTTTGAATCTCTCTCTCTCTCTCTCTCTCTCTCTCTCTCTCTCTCTCTCTCTCTCTCTCTCTCTCTGTCTCTCTCGTAGTCAGTAAATTGAGGCTCCAGGAGATGAGTAAGTGGCCTAAAATTAAGGATGTTCCAGATAAGAGGTTAACAGGGACTGGACTCAGACACAGAACTACTACCTGGCCGTGCAAGGCTCCGGATTCAATCCCTTCTCACCACAAGAAGTGGTGGACGGGAAATTGAATTCTTAATTCCCTTGCAAATGCTCTCATTTCCCAGTCAAGACATTGGCCAGTCAAATCAGACTTACTTACCTCGTCTCCCCATTCTCACAAAATTTCCTTCTGAGTTCATAAAACCATATTTTCTGCAAAACAAGGATGTGCAGTGGCAGTGTGAGAAATTTCCCTGCATAGCCGTGTTCTTGCCCGCCGTGTCCATTCCCTAGTGTTGCACGGGGGGCGGGGGGGGGGGTTACATCCCATGGAGTCAAAGAGAAAAACCCCGTGAAAGTCAGAGAGCTCCGGCCACCGCCCCGCAGAAATGGTAGCAGCGACCCAAGTTGAGGAGATTGAACGAGAGCTTTCTTTCCCCACATGGTATGGGTCAGCGTGACCACAAAATTTGTCCCCTTCATTTAGTTCACCCACCTCAGCCCTCTGTTCTCTTAGAGAAGCTGGACTTGAGCTTCAGAGTATCTACTTCCTGAGGCCAAGTGCATTGGCTGTGGGGGGTGTGGATTAAATACCTTCTGTGACTGCTGAGCGATCGTGAAACATGCTCAGTCAAAAGTCAAAACGCACACCAGGGAAACAGGGAAGAGATCTGGAAAGCTGAGTTTCTGTTCACTTTGTTGTTATTATAATTATTATTGATCACCGTGAGATGCAGTTACAAGGCTTTCATGATCAGTTTTCAGTCATACAATGTTCCAACACCCATCCCTCCACCAGTGCACATTCCCCATGACCAATATCCCCCATATCCCTCCTACACCCAGGAAGCACTTTTCTTCTCTCTCTCTCTCTCTCTCTCTTTCTCTCTCTCTCTTTCCCCCTCCCTCCTTTTGGATATTATGGTTTGCAGTATAGATACTGAGAGGCCATTGTGTTTGGTGCTTTACCCACTTTCAGCATGCATCTCCCATCCAGAGTGATTCCTTCCAACGATGATTCTCATATTGGTCCCTTCTTTATCCCAACTACCCTCTCCACCAGCCCTTGAGGCAGACTTCCAACCAGGGACCAATCCTCCTGGCCCTTGTTTCTACTGTCCGTGGGTGTTTTTTATATCACACAAAGGAGTGCAGTCATTCTATGTTATCCCTCTCCTTCTGACTTATCTAACTCAGCATGCTACTCTCCATACTCATTTATAAGCAAATTTCATGGCTTCATTTTTTTCTAACAGCTGCATAGTATTCCATTATGTAGATGTACCATAGTTCCTTTAACCAGTCATCTGTTCTCAGGCACTAGGGTTGTTTACAGATTCTGGCCATTGTGAACAGTGCTGCAATGAACACTGGATTTCTGTTCGCTTTGTTACAAACTAATTGACCATGTCTGTGTGAGTTTCTTAGTTCTGTCCCATGAGCTATGCCTCTGTTCTTTATGACATTGTTAGACTGTTTTGTTTTTGTACTACGGTACTATTTTGATTATTACAGTTTGTAATGTAGTTTGAAATTGGAAAATGTGGTTATTCCAGTTTTCTCAAGACTGCTTCAGTTATTTGAACTATTTTATAGTTACACAGGAATTTTGGGGATTTTTATGATTGAACTCAGGAATTACTCCTGGTGTTGCTCAGAGGACCTTATGGGATGGTGAGGATCAAACCCAGATCAGCCGTGTGCAAGGCAAACCCCTGTCCACTGTATTATCACTCCAGTCCCAGGGTTTTATAGGTTTTTATAAAGCATGCCATTGAAACTATAGAAATTGCACTGAATCTGTAGATTGCTTCAGGTGGCATGGATATTTTAACAATATCGGTTCTTCTAATTCATGAGCATAGGATAACTTTTCGTTGATTTGTTTCTTATTCACTTTCATTGATAAATATCTTATAATTATAGGAGTTTTTTTTAACCTCCTTAAACTTACTCCTAGTTACGTTATTCTTTGTGACGTGACTGTATTCTTTTAACAATACTATTGGATTGTAAATAGAATTGCTTTGTCAATTTCACCTCTGGTAGCTCAATACTTTTATTCAGAGATACAACTCACTTTTTTTTTTAGAATATTGTAAATCCTACAACTTGATCAAATTAGTTTCTTAGTTTTAACAATTGTTGGGTATAGTCTTTAGGATTTTCTATATGTAACATTACATTCCTTCTAAATAGAGACAGTTTAATTTCCTTCTTTCTGATTTAGAGTTTGAATTTCTTTTTCTTACCTAATTGCTCAGTCGAGGCCTTCCAGTGTTATTTCACAACAAAGAAGTGAAGTGGAATCTTTATAGTGTAGCTTAATTGAGAATGAGGTAAGAAACCACTTTATACTGAACATTTGTAGCTATCCTTTTGTGAGTTAGTTAAGCCACTTAACTATTTCTATTGTAAATCTTCTTCACATATGAATTCACTGCCTGCTAGACAGTCACAAACATTTTACCCCTCTGTACTTTTTCTTTCAAGCTCATGATTTATTTTCACAAAGAAGTTAATACTTAGGTTGCCATTATTTTATCTATTTAAATGTTTTTTTCTTAAGCTAAGAAAATGATTCTCTACTTCAAAAATATATTCATTCATTTAATACTGAATTTAGTCATTTTATTTTTTTCCTTTTTAATACTTAATTTTTTTATAAGCTAAGCTTATTTTGGACAAAAGTAAGAATTCTAGGGGCTGGGGAGACAGTACAGTGGGCAAAGCATTTGCCTTGATTTCGGATCACTGGGTTCAATCCCTGGCACCAGAAAGGGTTCCCTGAGCCCACCAGGGGTGATCCCTGAGCACTGACCCTGAGCCCCACTGGGAGTTATCCACGTACTGGTCCAGGAGTCAATTCTAAACTCTGCCAGGTGTGGCTCCTTCCAAAATTTCTTTTCTGGTAATTGAATTTTGTTTTATTTTTCAACTGTGGAATAAATTGCCACCAATGATACTCATCAAGCCATTTCTCTTATTTCTATTGATATGAAATTATGCATTTTTGATGACATAGGAATATATTTGTTAGAGCACTATATGAAAAGAGTTTAATGAAACAAAGTTGTCTTGGATATAATGAGTCCTTATCTTAAACAAATGTATTTATAAAAAGAATCTTAAGAGGCATTTTATATTGCTGGGTTTGAAGAATAGTTTTTTATCTCAATTCTTGCATATGCCTTTTAATCTTGCATGTGCCTTTTAAAATTCCTATTATGCTTCGTTATTTTATAATCAAGAAAGCATGTTATTTTATTTTAACCTACTTCATTCTTGAACAAAATAATAAGAGGGCCTATAATTCATCTCATTTTCCCTATAAAATCATTTTCCTTGTCTTATCTGTACAGTTTGAAGCTTTCTAAACTCGGGCAACATAGCTTGTTAATTTTCTGCTACAGGATACATTCATATTTCAAATTCATGACCCCATAAACTTTTTCGGCAGTCGGATAAATGTGAATCTCCTCAAATGAAGAATTATAGAGCATCTTTAGTGCAAAAATAAAACCTTCAGAATGTAACTGAGGCATTCTGCAGAGTGAGATAAAGTGGGGATTTGTAATGGCAGAAACTTAACCCACCCCAGTGTCTACGACTGAATCATGTTCCCTTCCTTCTGCTTCTGATTACAGTAGATGCTGAAAATCCCTCACCTTTTCTGTTTAATACGTTGAGAAGGAAAGCCACTTACCTCTAATGGTTTTATGATAAATATCCACCCTTAGAACCCACGATGAGCTTCTGTGCCTCCATGAAAATAAAGTAACTCAACCTGCCCCCTTATGAATATGTTGATACACGTACAGTGATATATTTGTGATGACTTCATGCATATAACTTATGCAATGCTATACAATTATATAAAGTGAAAACTTGATCAACATCCAGCAAATCACTATTATATCCAGGAAGGTTTTGTTTGGAAATCAAAACTAAAACTTGCCGTCACAGGCCTCTCCATGGCTTGCAGGTCAGAGCAGATGCGATAGAGAGATTCAAGAGAAATGATAGCTCTTGATTCTTCTTCTTTTTTTTTTTTTTTTTGCTTTTTGTGTCACATCTGGTAATGCTTAGGGGTTACTCCTGGCTCTGCACTCAGGAATTACTCCTGGTGGTGCTCAGGGGACCCTATGGGATGCTGGGAATCGAACCCAGGTTGGCCGCATGCAAGGCAAATGCCCTACACACTGTGCTATCACTCCAGCCCCTATAACTCTTGATTATTTTATAAGCAAGAAAACATGTTATTTTAACCTACTTCATTCTTGAGCAAAATAATAACCAAGTGAAGCGTGTAGTGGGGGCACAGAGGAGAGACAAGACCTTCCGTCCCACCCTCCAGATGTCTCGGCATCCCCCAAGGTCCAGAGCCTAGGAGGTGGACACCCTCCCTGCCCTTCCCCTGCCCTTCTGAGTTTGGGTTTCCATAGGGCTCTTCCACCTGTGCCCATCCTGCTTCCGGTTGGCTGTGGCTATGTGGCATCTCCACTTCCGGTTGGCTGTGGCCCCCTTCTGCACTGGCCAGAGGCGGAGGCAGGGCTGAGTAGAGGCTTCTCTGACTTCCTTCGTGCCAGTCGGGGCCCGGCCACTGCCCACTGCTCCTCCCTGCCCACTGACCCTCTGCCTCTGCAGATTAACTTGCAGAAGTAGCGGCTCCCTGAGGTCCCCCCGGCAGGACGCTTTGTCTTCCGGTGGGTCCTCGTTCACAGGCTGCCAACAGAGCCTTCAGGAAGCGGTCCTCCGGGGTCCTGGCTGTGTTTTCTTTGGACTTTCTAGGTCACGCGAGGAGCAGGACAGACATCTTCATTTCCCGTGACTACCTCAGCACCGTGCCACAAGTAGCATCTTAAAGCAACAACCCACAGTCTGTGCTCTTGGGTTTGGGGAAGTCTGAAGTGTGATGGGCGGTGGAGGTCTGCACTCCTTCTGGAAGTCCTAAGAGAATCCTGGGCACCTCCCCGGGCTCCTAAAACTGTCACATGGCTCAGCTATGGGCCCTCGCTCTCCCCTCTTCGGGGTTTCATATCTGGCCCTCCCCTTACGCAGACCCCATGAGTAGGTCACGCCTTCCCCAACCTTCCAGCACCTTCCTCCCCAGATGACTCGCTCCTGCTGATTCCCTTTTGCTACAAGAAAACAGAACAGAAGCATGCAGCATTTGCACACAGAGTTTTCAGGGAAGACGGGCTTCCGTGAGGATTGGAGGTGACATAGGTGGGCTGTTGGCTGAAGGTCAAATGGTCTGAAGGTCAATTGAGTTTTCAAAATCTTCCTGTTACACAGAATATATCACCTTCCCAAGCAGCAACCAATAATCGGTCTTCCCACTGCTCCCATGACCCGAAAGGAGTCTTTTTCCTCCTTGAATCTGCCCTTTGGGTCTTCCTGACCCAGACCCTATCGATGCAATAGCTTTGCGGTTTCAGCAGCATTGAGGCAAACCTACAGTGAGGGGCAGGGCAATTCAAGCCCACCCAGTTGGTACACCCCCGCTTGCTTTGGAAGTGTTCTCATGCTGTCATGACGTCACGGTAGATTCGGGGGCCATGGACAATAAATAGAGAGGTGTGCTTGTAAAATAGGAATTCTTTGCATTGGAGCAACCAAGTGCAGTTTAATGTTTGAACAAATTAGGGCATGGGAATGGAACAGGCTCCAGGCTACAGATGGTAAAGATGCAAAGGGCCGGTTTCCGTCCGAGCATCACGGGGCGTGCGGGGAAGCTTTAGCTCTCGGGATGCCTCTCACTCCATCACCGTGTGCCACGATAATCCGCTACCCCTGGCGAAACATTCATGCTTAGAAAATTCAGTCCGCTGACGGCTTATTGAACGCTTGCGCCTACATTGCGAGGCGCAGAGACGGATGAGCTGCCTCTCCTTTCTTAGCAGGGTTGTGGAAAAATGAGAAAGGCAGACGGGAGCAGAAGCAGCCCCGCAAGACGCGGGTATGGAAATACACACGCTCCACCAGAGCCATGGAATCGCACCTCCCCCGGCCCTCTGATCACTCCTGTGAGGCACAGCTGTGCTTGGTAGCAGCTGGAATTTGGGGGGCAGTGTGTGACCCCAGGGCGGGGGGCCAGGATCACGAGCTTCCTAATGGATAGTGAAGCCACTCAGTGTGTTGCGAGAGACAAACAAATCAGTCCTGGGAAGTGGTATTGATTGGAACGGAAAGAGGAAAAGAAAAGCAGAGGAAGATGTGCTCTCAGAAGCAGCTTGTTGATTGTTAATAAAAGCTACTGTGGATGCTGGTTAGAATCTGCCTTGTAATCCTTTGCAGAATCATCTAGAAAAGAGTTATAAGCATTCTTCCCTCTCAGAAACCGAATGATGCTCAAAACAATTATATGCAGAAACACTAGGGGCTATTTGAGTGCTTGGAAAGGCCATTCCTGAGCGGTTTTGACAAATGGGATGTTTTGGGTTTGAGCTTAAGTTTTAAGCTAATGAAGTTTTTCAACTGACCAAGGGAATTCACTGTGGCAGGGTGGATACTCTAGACATAAATTTCCAAAAATAGAGATTCTATTTATTCTCACTGGGCTTTCCGTACCAGTTTTAATGGGGTTCCAGATGTGTCCCTGATTTCACAAGTCTAACAAAGCAAGAATCATGGGGGATATCTTGATGGTTATAACGGGCTGAAAGCTAGAGGGAAAGTTTGCTCCCAATTAAAGGTGGCATTAATTAAGCCGGGGTTTTATTTCACATTTATTCAGGCAGCCTTCTCATGCCTGTTTTGCTTGCCCAGAGAGGCAGAAACGTAGATCTATTGTTATAAATAGAAAATTCATAATCAGTTGGGCAGAATTATTCTAACCAGCTCCTTAAATAGGCTTCTAATTATGAAACCATTGGCAGGTTAGGTGGAGGAAAAATTATTCGTGACATTTATTAAAGACCAGTGAGGTCTATTCTCGAGAGAGGGAGCAGGGCGGGGCCGGGGGATGGAAAATGAACGAAGAAGAAGCAGTGCGGGTGTGAGCGGGTGAGCGCGGCTCTGGCTGGACCAATTGGAAAATGTTTTGCTGCAGGTGGGTCGGTGAGATAAGCTCACAGGTGGTGGATTCAGACAGCCAGGTAGTCAGGTGCCAGGTGGGGGGAAACCCAATTTATTTCACTCTAGTCTCAGCCCTCAGGTTGCCCGTTGGGGGGAGGACTCTCCCCACCAGCCCGTCTTCCAGCTGGCCCTTGTCCACAGGGTTCCCGCTGCTCCGTCCTGCCCCCGGCTGCCGCAGGCACGGGGCTCAGCCCCAAGGACCACCCCCCTCCTGTCCTTCAGGTGCCAGGGAATCACTGACCCTCTGAGTCAATGACCGTACATTAGAGATCCTCGGGCTCCCCTCACGCATGCTGGTCACTTGCTGGAAAGGCTCTAGGATCCCTGAAGAGATTCTTCGTCCCAAGGCTACAATCTAGGAACGACCGTGTGGATGAGAGGGGCAGAGGGTAGGGTGTGGGAGCAGCCTCTGTGCTCTCTAGGGGTGTGCCATGCTCCAGCACCAACTTTTGTGTCCAGCCGGGAGGGCCTCCCAGTCCCACGTCATGGGATGTTATGGGGGTTTCAGTGTTTATACGAGTTGACCAATTGATTGACTCGACTATCCCCTTTGTTTTTTTTTTTTATTGAATCACCATGAGCTACACTTACAAAGCTTTCATGTTTGGGTTCAGTCATACAATGATCGAACACCCATCCCTCCACCAGTGCACATTTTCCACCACCAATGGCCCCAGTATCCCTCCCCCCATCCCACCCCTCCTCCCTTCCTCTATGGCAGAGAGTTTCCCTCTTACTCTCTCTCTCTCTCTCTCTCTCTCTCTCTCTCTCTCCTTATGGACATTATGGTTTGCAGTACAGACTCTGAGCAGTCAATCATTGACTTAGTGACCCCTTCTCTATCCCAGTCAACCCCTTTTATTCCTCCCTGGGTGTGGGGGTGGGTTTTGACAGCTCTCACCCATGAATCCTGATGCCAGAACCCCCAATCTGAGGCCCTCTTAGAACCCCCCACCTCCTGGTCACCTCATTATTTCACAAAGGACCCGAGTTGTTGTAACAGAGTTAGCTGAATCAATCACACTGAGTCCATCTTAGGGCAAGAAAGACCGACCAGAGCTAAACGAAGTGATCTGAGGTCATGGCTGTGCATGGGGGTACAAGACAACTTAGGACAATTCCTGGCAACGTAACAAACTTGTGCGACAAAGAAAAGAACAAAATGGTGGCATTCCCTGATGTCAGCCTTGGACCAAAGCACCGAGGCCGAGGAGATACATCAGGGGATCCAGAGGGGTCTTGGTGCCCGGGATCTCCATGTTTAGAACATTCTATTGAAGCTCCATGTGGTCCGTGACGGTTACGGGGCCCCGCCCCCTTCCTGCCCGGGCGGCCAGCTGTCTCTGGCTCTCCTGTCCTGGCTGGAGTTGTGTGCTGGTGATTGATGACCTATTCATCTCCGCCCAGCTCCTAGGTCACTCGGGGGTCCTGCCTCCCGCCACCTTCCTCGCCACCCAGCTTTCCCACTGTACTCACAGGGCTGTCAGGACTTAGGACAATGTGTTATTGTCCAAAGAAATCAAAAGAAACAAGGAAATCCACAGAGAGCTCACCGCCAGCTTACAGAGCACCTGGCAAGCAAAGCTGCCCTCTAAACTTTGCCCTCCACAGTCCCACGTGGGAGAGCTGCGTGTTCGCTGTGTGCAGGAAATAGCACCAAATACAGAGTAAAAAAAAAAGGATTGGATCATTGTGAGACACACCATTGCAAAGATGCTCATGATTGGGTGCCAGCCATGCAATATTCCAGCACCCATCCCTCAGCCAGTGCACAAATTTATCACCACTGGGGGCTGAAGCAATAGCACAGTGGGGAGGGCATTTGCCTTGCATGCAGATGACCTGGGTTTGATTCCCAGCATCTCATATGGTCCCCTGAGCACCGCCAGGAGTGATTCCTGAGTGCATGAGCCAGGAGCAACCCCTGTGCATCGCTGGGTGTGACCCAAAAAGCAAAAAAAAAAAAATTTATCACCACCAATGTCCCCAGTTTTCCTTCTGCCCTGCGCACTGCCTCCACCAGCCTGCCTCTCCACAGACGCTTCTCTTCTTTCTCTCTCTCGTTCCCTGGAGCACCAAATAGAGATTTCTAATGATTTTGGATTTTTTGCTTAATGTAGCAAGATATTTGTTACCACTATACTAAAATCAATTTTTTAAAAACTTTTTGATTGAATCACTATAAGAGAGATCCTTACAAAGCTGTTCATGACGGGGCTCCAGTCATACCGTGTTTCAAAACCCACACAACACCCATCCCTCCGCCAGTGTCCATCTCCCACTGCCAGTGTCCCCAGGTCCCTCCCATCACCCCCACCCCTCACCCCCTGCCTGCCTCTATGGCAGGAGCTTTTCTTCTCACTCTCTGTCTGTCTCTTTCTGTCTCTCTTGCGCTCCTTTTGGGCATTGTGATTTGCAAGATTGATACTGAAGGGTTATCAAGACTATCCCTTTACCCACTTTACCCCTCAGCTCTTGTCCAGCGTGGTCATTCCCAGCTGTTATTGTCATTGTGGTCTCTTCTCTATCTCACCTACCCTCAGCCCCACACACACTTGTGTGAAACCAGTTTTGTTCAAGGACAAAATCCAACTGGGAGGTCTGGTCAAACACAAGACTCAGCAGACTAGCAGGCCTGAGAACGCAGTGTGCTTTGACCTCGTTCTGTCCCCACATCTGCGTGCTCCCCCGAGCATCGCCAGGTGTGCCCCCAAGGCAAACAAGTACCAGGCAAACTGAGATGCCTGGTTGCAGCCCCCCTGTATCCCCCCCACCCTCTGCACCGCACTGCAGTTCATCGATTTGCTCGAGCGGGCACCAGTCACGTCTCCATTGTGAGACTTGTTGTTACTGTATTTGTCATATCGAATATGCCATGGGGAGCTTGCCAGGCTCTGCCATGCGGGCATACTCTTGGTATCTTGCCAGGCTCTCCAAGAGGGACGAAGGAATCGAACCCGTGTCGGCCATGTGCAAGGCAAATGCTTTACCCGCTGTGCTAAGGACGTAAAATAAAACTCAGGAAAAAAAAAAACAACTAAAATGCAGTCAAGGAATCTTTGTCCGTTGTTATCTGGCCCAGGAGATATTGCTGAAAGTAATACTGTGGTTAATAATACCATTATCGGCCACTAAGAATGAGCACTTTGCCATGCTCAAGGCCACTCTCCACACTTTCAGACGAGCCTCACTCATGAAGGGACCAGCAGAGGAACCCAGGACTGTGGGACCCAGGGCTGAGATCTCCAAGCCTGCTCGAATTGGGACTGAGCCTTCTCCATCCAGAACCCCCATTTTTCAGTAGCTTGGCAGCCACACTCACAAACTGCCTCCCGGTGCTGCGTAATCCCACCAACCGCCATCATCCAGAGACTATAAAACCAAACTCCCGGAAGCTTTGCAGCCACTCGACATCTAATAGCCTTGTTCTCCTTCCTGGAGAATGTGACAAGCTACCAAGAGTGTATTGCCCACACGGAAGAGCCTTGCAAGCTCCCCATGGTGTATTCATATCCCAAATATAGTAAAAGATATATACATACCTCTCAGAGAGCCCGGCAAGCTACCGAGAGTATCCCACCTGCACAGCAGAGCCTGGCAAGCTACTGTGGCATATTCGATATGCCAAAAACTAACAATAACAGGTCTCATTCCCCTGACCCTGTAAGAGCCCCCAATCATTGGGAAAGACGAGTAAGGAGAGGCTGCTAAAATCTCAGGGCTGAGTGTAATAGAGACGTTACTGGTGCCCACTCTAGTAAATCAATGAACAACAGGATGATAGTGATACAGTGAATACCGTGGGGAGTGGGGAGTGGGGAATGTTCCAGAAGAGGGGTGATGGGCACACCGGCCACTGCAGCGAGGAGCGTCCTCCTCGATCGGCCCAGGGCTCTCGGCACATGGGGGGCAGCCAGTATCTAGCTGACGACCAATGGATGCTGCCTTAAAGACGGTTGTGGTGTGCCAGCCCGCAGTCTGGTTGGCTGGACACTACGCATGTGGATTCAGCGTGCCCGCGATCATTCCACCAAGACTCCCCAGGTTGCGGCAGGCTCTGCGGCTCGCAGGAGGGCTGGAAGGTGAGTCTCGGCACCTGTGCTCCCGAGGGGGCCACCAGGCTAAGGGGCCGGGGTGGGCACAGCACTGAGAGCTGTGAGCCGGCTGCGGAGGGGAGCAGCTGGCGTCCACCAATGGCCGGTCGGGGAGTTAGAGGCACGTGCCCGGAGGAGCACCTGCCCTGCCCTGCCACCGGCGAGGCTGCAGGGGGCAACGGGAGGGGGCACACACAGGCACGGGGGTGGGGGGCCCTGCACCCAGGCAGCCTCCAGCTCCATCACTCCAGCCCCAAGTGCTGCTGGTCTTCGGGACAAGCCCCAGATGCCATCTTTCTGGAACAATCTTCTTGCGCTTTGTGTCTCCCGGAGGAAAGCTGTCAGGACAGGCGGCAGGAGTGAGAAAGATCAGGGAGGTCTCGGGCTCAGTGCCCGGAACTGAGGCACATCCCGTTTCCCAGCCACAGAACAGTGTGCAACCAGCCCAGCGGAACCCACCTGGGAAGCTCCTGGGCCCGACAAATGGGCTCACTCAATCACGGTGTCTCAGTTACGGTGCCCCGGAAATGATCTTTCGTTCCCCATAAGGAGTGGGTAGCCTGTGCAGTCCTGGAACGGCTACTGTGACTGGGAGCTACTGTGTAACTGTAGCCAGACCGCTGTTACCAAAGCGATTGCTTGACTTTGAAACTCTGAAACCTACAGAAACCGCTTGTGATTTGGAGTCGGGGGTCCTTGCCAACACTCCGCTGCGTTGGATGAGACGTGGACCCTAGCTGGAGCTAGCAATAAAGCTCCTTTGCTTTTGCATTATCGTGTGTGGACTTGGTCTCTCCGCAACTGGGGATCTGAAATTCGGACCCAGCAAAGTAGCACTGGAGCACTGTCTTCCCGTTGTTCATCCATTTGCTCGAGGGGCACCAGTCACGTCTCCATGGTGAGACTTGTTCTTACTGTTTTTGGCATATCGAATACGCCACGGGGAGCTTGCCAGGCTCTGCCGTGTGGGCGGGATACTCTAAATAGCATGTTGGCTCTCCGAGAGGGATGCTGGGAATCGAACCCGGGTCAGCCGTGTGCAAGGCAAACGTCCTACCCTCGGTGCTATCGCTCCAGCCCAACAAAGTAACCCTGGTTTTACAGTAGCTCCTAGTTACACGAATTGATGGGCTGGGAGGGGGGACACTTGGAACGGCCACTTGTGTACAAACCTGGGGAAACAGGCGTGCCAGGAGCCAGAGCAGGGGAACAGCTCGGCTAAGCTAAAACCAACAGGTAACCCGATACCCCAACTCCCTATTCGGCAGAAACTCAGGAATGGAAGGGAACCCGTTTGAGAAGCCTTCTCGCCCCACAGCCCTGGGCCTGAACAAAGCCTTCTCCAGGTTTGGCAAAAACCAAATGGGACCTTGGCTCAGAGAAATGCAACCCCCCTCCCGAGAACACGCACGCTCAGCAGCTTCCGGGACGGGAAGTTTCCCTGTGCAGGGAGAAGCCGGTCTCCCAGGATGCCGGGTGCTTATGCCCCCCTCCCCCGGGTACTGCTCCCGCTTACTGAACTGTATGTTTGTATTATCCCAACGGAACTTTCCCCAGTAAATCCTCCCGTGGCAACAGGCAACTGGCTTGAATCACTAGTGACCCTGTTCCACTTAGTTGGGAATTGGTACTTTTGATTTCATCATCTTATCTGACACTTTACCTAAGTGAGCCATACTTATTTACAGCAGTCGAAGCGGAAGATCCTGCTATCATGACTTTTTTATTCCTGTATTTTATTGGCAGCCAACCCAGGTTCGATCCCTCCACCCCTCTCGGAGAGCCTGGCAAGCTACCAAGAGTATCTCACCCGCACGGCAGAACCTGGCAAGCTCCCCATGGTGTGTTTGATATGCCAAAAACAGTAACAACAAGTCTCACAATGGAGATGTTACTGGTGCCTGCTTGAGCAAACCAATGAGCAACAGGATGACAGTGATACAGTGACGCAGTGACTGTATTGGCTGTCCGTTCCACTGTTTCTTTCATATCCTCCCGGAGCTTATTGGCTGTCTGTCCCACTGTTTCTTTGAGCTCATTGCACATCCATACCATTTCGTCTCTGAATTCTTTATCAGAGAGACTGTACATGTAGCTATTCCCTGTTGTGGCTTCGGGGCTCTTTTCCTCACCCACTCCTGGGGCGGGGGTCGGCACTGGTTCCCGTGTGGCTGGGGTAACCTGGAGGTGGATCCCTCTGGTTCACCACCAGTGCCCACCCCCCCCCACTGTCAGGGAGGACTCAGGATGAGCCCCAGCTCTGGTGGTCTCCTCTTTCCCCTTGCCTTCCTCTTTGATATGACCTATGTGGGGTCTCTAGTGCTGATTCAGGGGGGTTGTTCTTTGGGTTGGGTTTGTACAGATTCTTGAGTTCACCGTTATTTCAGTGAGTTTTGGGGGGTACTTTGGTTGGAACAGGCTGGGGGACTGTTGGCCGGATGTGGCTGGGGTAGCCAGGTTGCCCTCGTAAGTTCAGGATGGGGGGGGCTGTGGTGTGGGTCCAGTGCTCTATGAAAGGAGCCCCCCCCCCGCCCCTGACACCGTGTACCTGTGGGGGAGGGGCCCCACGTTGGCGCAGATACTGGGTTACGGCTCAACTTCCGGCATGCCTCTAAAACTGCAAGTGTCCCCTCTCGCCTAGGTGCTCGCTCGGGCACCTTCGGCTATAGGGGAGCTTTCCTGTTCTCTGTCGCTGCTTGGTACAATGCCCTGGGGTCATAATTTTATTCTTTAATGTTTCAGCCACTGTAGTTTCAGCTACAGTAGTGACACGTGTCATTGGTTCTTACAATAAGCCTGCCACAAAATTCAGGGTCTCTCTCTTACACACACATATGTGTGTATATATGTATTATATATGTATATATATGTATATATGATGTGGGTGTGATTTTTTTTTTCTTTTTGGGTCACACCCGGCAATGCACAGGGGTTACTCCTGGCTCTGCACTCAGGAATTACCCCTGGTGGTGCTCAGGGGACCATATGGGATGCTGGGAATCAAACCCGGGTCGGCCGCGTGCAAGGCAAATGCCCTCCCTGCTGTGCTATTGCCCCAGCCCCTGTGGGTGTGACTTTTATCCAGTTTCTGATCAAGCCTTCATTTTCCCTGGCTGGCGGGAATACTCCTTTCTGGTGCTTCTGGAATTCCCTTTCCCCTTTCAGGGCATCACAGGAGACATCCATCACACAGAGTCAGGGTGGAGCCAGTGGGGTGGGTGCCTCAAGTCCCAGGGCAAGAGAAACATAAGGACAACACACTCTGTCTTCTCAACTCAGAGAGAAACTTCCACTGCCTTGATGTCTATTAGAATAATAACCACGTCACTCTCTTCTTTCTGGCTCAGAACAGCCAAGTTCCATGAGCGTTTGATGTAAAGAATAGCTAAGCAAAAAAAAAAATATTTCTCCTTTCCTCCACAAAAGGCATAGAAGCTTAAAACAGTATAATGGGCATTTTCAGTGCCAAGAACTAGAGTAGTAATTTTCTGTATCTGCAAAATTCATAATGATGAGTTTGAATCTTTGGATATTTTTAAGATGAGAACAGTTAATAAACCAGCAAGAGGCAGCCTGCTTCTGATGAACACGCCATTCCTTTCTAAACAAGGGGAAATAGACTTCAATGTCATTACACGCAATTTGCCCCATGATCTTAATAGCTATAAGACAAAAATGAGTAGAAAAACAGGATTGAAAGAAAATGCACCCAACTGTTAACTATACTCGTCTCTGATAATGAAAATATTTGCAATTTTTTCCCTCTTCCCTCTCTGCTTTTTAATTTCCAAACTCAAGAGAACTATCTCAGGATGCCTTTGATAGCAGAGAGAAAATAAATTTATTTCATTAAAATAAAGAAAAGAAAAGAAAGAACACAAGAGCCCGCAAAGCAATAAACCACATTCCCTTGAATAAAAGTGAGCAAAGCCCTCGGGGTGGGGGGGTGTAAATTTGAGTCTGAGTCTAGACAGGAGTTTGGTTGGGGGGGATGGTCAGAAACTCCAGCAAGGAGACAGTTTGGAGAAGAACATCTTCAGTTCTTCCATCTTGCCTAGGTCAGCATCCATCCCCCAGGGAGGGGACCAGCCCCTGGGTACCGGCGGTCAGTCAGAACTGCCCGTGACCACTAGGTGGCAGTAGCACCCCCAGGCCTGCCGCCATCAGGGTCTGACAGCTTTACATGCAGGGGAAGTGGACTGGGCAGGGTTTGGTGGGTCACTTCTGGGCAGGGAAGGAGGGTCTGGGAACGCTGGGAGAGATGCAGGGGTGGGGAGGGAGGGGAGATGTCGGACGTTAGATGTCAGCAGCAGAGCTGACACAGGATCTGGGTCCCAGAGGGCTGCAGGATCTTGTCCACACAAGATCCAGGCTCTGGGCGGGTGGGCCTGTGGCCAGGGATGCTTCTAGCCGAGGTGGCATTCCTCAGCGCTTCTCCTGCCTGGAGAGCGAGCTTGGACAGCTCAGGACTCCCAGAGGCCAGACTCCGACCCTCCGTAACTGGGTGAGGTCCTGCCTTTCACGTTGGCAGAGCGATGGCAGGAGCAGAGAGGACGCCGAGAGCTCGGAGTGAGAGGGCCGGACGCCACGAGCCAGGTCAATACAAGCAGGCAGAGAGCGAAGGTCGAGGTTTCTGAATCTGAAGAAACAGAGCTGGAAGCACGCGGTACGAATAAGGGCAAAGAAAGATGCTTCATGCTTGTGTATTTGTAAAGGCCTCGAGAGTATAAAAACCCCTCACAAACATGTGTGCTCTAAAGAATACAACCTTATTATCTAAAATGTAATGATTGATGGAAAGAGAAAGCAGCAAATCAACTATTTGGGAGGTTTATCAGAACTTTCCCTGGAAATGAAAGAATATCACTGTCACTGGTCACTGTCATCCCGTTGCTCATTGTTTTGTTCGAGCGGGCACCAGTAACGTCTCTCATTGAGAGACTTATTGTTACTGTTTTTGGCATATCCAATATGCACGGGTAACTTGCCAGGCTCTGCCGCGTGGGCTCGATACTCTCGGTAGCTTGCGAGGCTCTCCGAGAAGGGCGGAGGAATCGAACTTGGGTCTGCCGCGTGAAAGGCAAACGCCCTACTGCTGTGCTATCGCTCCAGCCCATGAAAGAATAAACAGGTAAAATTTTAAAAGCAGCACTGTAGCACTGTTGTCCCATTGCTCATCGATTTGCTCGAACGGGCACCAGGAATGTCTCTATTGTGAGACTTGTTATTGCTTTTGGCATATCAAATACGCCACGGGTAGCTTGCCAGGCTCTGCCGGGTGGGCGGGATACTCTTGGTAGCTTGCCGGGCTCTCAGAGAGGGACGGAGGAATCCAAAAATTTTAAAGGTAAAGGTTATAAACAGGTACCAAAGAAGTTCCTAACACCATGAATGGACGAGAATTATTAACTAATCATGCATAATTCAATATGAAATAAAGATTAAAAGTCTTTTCAAGCATTTCTAAAGCAGGATAAAGTATAGGCATGCATTTATCACAAAGGAAGTTCTCATAAGTTAATATTTATAAGCTATAACATGCAGCAATGCATAAATATAACCATAAGCCACAAATTGATAGCAACAGTTAGTATTTAAGTCCTATATCTTATCAAAGCTATGACAGAAATTATAAAATAAAGAAAGACATGCAAAATGAATAAGGATGAAAACAGTTCACATCAAAAATTTGAGACATATACAATAATTTGTAAAAAATGCATCACTTTAAATATATTGTTTAAGAAGAAAGGGACTTTTTGTTTGCTTGTTTTGTTTTGGGGTCACATCTGGCAATGCTCAGGGCTTACTCCTGGCTCAGCACCAGGGATGGTTCCTGGCAGTGCTCAGGGGCACCACGTGGGATGCTGGGATTTGAACCTGGGTTTGGCCGAGTGCCTGCCTACCAGAGTCTCTCCCCAGCCCCTCAGAGGGTTTCAAACAAGTGGATGGAGGCCAAAGATAGGGGACAATGGGCCGTGCATTTGCCTTGCATGCAGCCTACCTGGGTGCAAATCCCCAGCACCACATACGGTCCCCGAGTCCTGTCGGGAGTGACTCCTGAGCACAGAGCCAGTAAGAAGCATTGAGCACTGCAGAGTGTGGCTCAAAAAGCAAAAGTAAATAAATTAAGTAAATAAAATTGTAAAAAAAAAAAAAGGATAAAAACTTCCACCCAAGAAGCAGAGTAGAACAGATTCAAAGAATCCGGACAGGAGAATAACAGAGGTCGGGGAGGAACAGGACAAATGACCCAGGAGTGGCTCTTCACCCCAGGCTGAGCTGGCGCTTGGGAAATATCAGTGGAGAGCAGCTTGCGGAGTGAGTTGAGTCAGGAGAGGGACAGACAGAGGGTGATGGCACTCACTTGTGGGAGATAGAAAAACATAATCTGAGACCAATGCCTGAGGACAGTAGAAACAAGGGCCGGGAGGATCGGGCCAGGGTTGGAGACCTGCGTCAAGGGCTGGGGAGACGGCGGCTGGGACAGAGAAGGGACCACAGTGACAAAGATGGTCGGAAAGAATCACTCTGGGTAGGACTGCGTGCTGGAGACAGGTGAAGGAACAAGCAGGATAACCTCTCGGTAGCTGCATTGCAGACCATAAGCCCAAAAGGGGAGAGAGAGAGGGACAGAGAGACAGAGAGACAGACAGACAGACAGACAGACAGAGACAGACAGAGACAGACAGAGACAGAGAAGGAAAGTGTCTGCCATAGAGGTAGGCTGGGCGGAGGGTGACGGGAGGGAAACTGGGGACATTGGTGGTGGTAAATGTACACTGGAGGAGAGATGGTGTTGGAACACTGCGTGACTAAAACCCGACCATGATCAACTTAGTAATTCTGTGTCTTGCGATGATTCAATAAAAAGAAAGAAAGAAAGAAAGAAAGAAAGAAAGAAAGAAAGAAAGAAAGAAAGAAAGAAGGAAGGAAGGAAGGAAGGAAGGAAGGAAGGAAGGAAGGAAGGAAGGAAGGAAGGAAGGAAGGAAGGAAGGAAGGAGAGAGAGAAAGAGAGAAAGAAAGAAAGAAAGAAAGAAAGAAAGAAAGAAAGAAAGAAAGAAAGAAAGAAAGAAAGAAAGAAAGAAAGAAAGAAAGAAAGAAAGAAAGAAAGAAAGAAAGAAAGAAAGAAAGAAAGAAAGAAAGAAAGAAAGAAAGAAAGAAAATATGAGTAAAGCCAATCTCTAGTAAACCTGCATTAGGGGAGGGAGAGACAATGACAGAGACAGAGACAGAGACGGAGACAGAGAGAATGCGACCAGGAGGAGACCCACAGGATCATTTCCCAGAAACTAATGAACAAATGAAATGCCAACCTGAAGCAAGGAGCAGTGGAACAGGAGTGGGGACGGGGCAGTGGGACAGCAGGTGGGGAACTGGCTCTGTACGCAGCTGGCCCAGGCTTTATCCCTGCCCTCCCTTGTGTTCCCTCGAGCACAACCAGAAGTAATTCCTGAGCACAGAGCTGGGAGTAAGCCCTGAGCACCTCTGGGTGTGGCCCCAAAACCAAAGGGGGAAAGAAAGAACATAACCAGATTGGTAACACAGAAGACTGAAATTGTCATGAAATATTTTTTTTGCCTCTTCTCGAAGACTTGACTCCGAATGATGTCATGGATGAATTCCACCTTGTAAGGAACTGTTAATTTCTACATTACACAGATTATTCCAGAAGGGGGTGGGCTGGAGCGATAGCACAGCGGGTAGGGCAGTCGCCTTTCTCCGCCCTTTGGAGAGCCGGGCAAACTACCGAGAGTATCCCGCCCACACGGCGGAGCCTGGCAAGCTACCCGTGGCGTATTCGATATGCCAAAAACAGTAACAATAAGTCTCACAATGGAGACGTTACTGGTGCCCACTCAAGCAAATAGATGAACAATGAAATGACAGTGCTACAGTGATTCCATCAGGGGAGGAGTTGCCTGTCCCTAGTAAGTCATCTGCCTTCTCTACTCTAAAATTAGAGAATGATAAGATAAATTTAGATAAGCTCTTAGGGCTTATCCCTCTAATGCCACAGGAACACACCCGGCCCCCAGCTAAGGTGCTCACTAGCCAATAAACAATGCGTTGAAGACCGATTCATGTTGGTGAAGAAGAGAGGGTGCTGGGTGCGAGAACATACCGAATTGGAAAGTGAGTCGAAATCCTTCACCCCATTCCCACACTCGTGTAGGAAACTCGCACAACGACCTCAAACATGCTAGGGGGCGTTTGGTAAGATGCCAGCGGACCGAGACAATTAGTACGTCTGTGTTGGACAAGGGCTTGCTGCTCTGACCGCCTGTCTGCACCCAAGCAAGTGTTTACCAGGAGCCTGGCAGTTGGAGCCCACACAGGAGAAAGAAGCAAAGGTCGGTTGGTGCAGGGGACCGAGATGTGGCTCCACAGAGGGACACTTGCATAGGCGCGATGCTGAGTTTAGACCCCAGCATGGCCAATAAAAACAGCGCCCCCCCCAAAAAAAAAACAACCACCTTAAAAGATTAATAGGCGAGATCCAAAGAAATCATTCTTTGAGGATGATATCACCAGCAACCCAAAGTGAAAACAATAACTTAACAGATTATCTGTGTGTGAATAAGGAAGTTCTCTCGACTTACCACCATAGAGGTGAGTTCAAAAAGTCAATGTAATCTATCAACATTGGCAAGAACCCACTAGAACAGAAACTAAGAAAGAATCAAGCATTCACCAAAACAATAGAACATTTAGGAGTATTTCAGAATTAGTTAAACCAAGAAAAGCCCAAGTATGATGAAGACCAAACTTTATAAGGGACAGAGAAGGGAACTGCGATTGTGAAAAATGTTCCTTACTTTCAGATCACTGTCTCACTGTCGCTGTCACTGTCATCCTGTTGCTCATCTATTTGCTTGAGCAGGCACCAGTAACATCTCCATTGTGAGACTTGTTGTTACTGCTTTTGGCATATTGAATACGCCATGGGGAGCTTGCCAGGCTCTGCCGTGTGAGCGAGATACTCTCGGTAGCTTGCCGGGCTCTCTGAGAGGGGCAGAGGAATTGAACCTGGGTCGGCCACATGCAAGGCAAACCCTACCCACTGTGCTATCGCTCCAGCCCATACTTTCGGATAGAATCAGTTAATCGGATGAAGGTGTTGTGTCTCCAGATTAGTGTGGATCCAATGCAGACTCAACCACAATATCGGGTGGATTTCCCCAGCACATAAAACTTTACTGAGGATAATTATTTGGGAGAAGGAAGTGACATGAGCTGCTAAATCAACCCCCCCCCCAACTTTTCTGGCTCAGCCCAAACCCTGAAGGACCATTTCCCATGTGCTGAGAATTTTGGACATACAAAGGGGGAGTTACCTTCGTCAGCAGTATTATAAAATCAAATAGTGATTTTTTTAAAATGGGAGCATTATGCGGGTTCAGTGATGGCAAACTCCAGGCCTCAAGGGGTACGGGATGGGCCTGTCCCTCTCGTCCCCCCACCCCACCAACTGCCTCCGGCTGCTACTTGAGCTCCTTAAAGGCCACGATCCAGAGACACGCAAAGAATCTCGAATCTCGGACCCGAGCAGCTGAGATTTCTCTGCAGAGACTCCTCCAGACCCTAATTATCTAAAATTTTAGAATTTCAGGAGTACCGCTATTCATAACCAGCAATACAAAAGAGAGTGTGGGGAAGATTGTCTGCCACAGAGGCAGAGGGAGAGGTTAGGTGGGGGGGTACAGCGGAACTTGGTGGTGGAGGATGTGCACTGGTGGAGGGTTGGATGACTGAAACCCAAACAGGAAAGCTTTGTAACTATCTCATGGTGATCAAATAATAATAATAATAAATGATAAAATTAACATTCTGAATCTAAAGAAAAGCAATGTGGAGTTCATGCCCAATTCAATCAGCTTAATCGACCGCCGAATAAATAGCATTACTCCTACATTTAAAATAATGGGGGCTGGAGTGATAGCACAGCGGGTAGGATGTTTGCCTTGCACACAGCCAACCCAGGTTCGATTCCCAGCATCCTATATGATCCCCTGAGCACTGCCAGGAGTAATTCCTGAGTGCAGAGCCAGGAGCAATCCCTGTGCATCGCGGGGTGTGACCCAAAAAGCAAACATTAAAAAAAATACGGGAGCATTTGTTTAGGAAAACATGCATGAGCCCCTGGAAAACAAGAGAACCGAGGGGGCTTTTGGAGTCTGGGCAGGACCGTCCCCCTCCTGAGGACCTGCACCCGGTCTCACGCCAAGCCTGTCCCTCGGTCCCAAGGGCTCCCTCTACCTTCTGGCCTGCTGCGCTCTGCGTCCCCTGCCCCCAACCCGTCCTCTTTCCAACCAACGAGCCGTCACCCCTCTCCCAAGAGTAATCGGAGTGAGAGCTAAGGGTCCTGGCGGATCGCTTAGAACCCCCCAGTGGTTCCGTTTTGAGATCCATCAGAAGCGGGGCCTGTAGGTGGCAGCTCTGGGCCTGGCCCACAGCCCTCACCGTCACCGTCTTTCCCCATGTGTCCACTCACCGAGGACTCTTTGTTAGAGGTGCCCTCGGCCACTGCCGTCCCCAGGGGGAGGCAAAGGAGGAAGGAGGCCTTAGGGAGAGGACCGTGACCTGCAGCCCCGGGGGGACGGTCTTGGCTTCCACTTGCCCATGAGCTTCGCCCCCAGGGACCCTGAGCCTCGGCTTTGCCAGCAGAGGCAGCAGTAACCCCTGAGCACTGCTTGGTGTGGCCCCACCAGCATAAATCTCCCAAGCCAAAGAATAATTGCAGGTTAAAACCACAGGCTAGAGATGTGGCCGGAACCTGCGTGTCCCAGCAGGATGTGACTGAGGGCCGCGAACAGCAGGGGCTGCTCTCAGGAGGGCGGGGGTGGGGCAGGATGGGGTTGGGGTACAGGACACAGGGATGGGCAGGAGGGGGTCCTCGAATCCTGAACTTCCGAGGACACGTAGGCAACACCCGCAGAATTTCGACAAGAGCAGTTGGCATCCGAGCCGAGGTCGTGTGGGATGTGGTACTGTGGGTTGCTGGGGCCCAGCTGTCTGAGGGCCACAGGCCATGTGTTCATGCTGCAGGCAAGAATCGGGGGTCACATGTCGCTGTAGACCATGCAGAGGGGAGGGGGCGGGCTGGCTCTCTCCGCACCCCCACGCTGCTCTGTCCCAGCGGGGTTTGCTGGCAGGACATCGGTGGGGGAAGCCGAGACGGCCCCAGGGTCCACTCTGAGAATGGTGAGGCGGCCATGCAAACACACACGGGCACGCACGCACAGACTCCCGGACACACGTGTGCCTCCATGCACACCTGTACATGGGGCGTGGGCACTGCTGGTTCCAGAAGCGTGTAAGCAGTTGCTCCTGGCATTTCCTTCTCCCTCCCTTCACCCTTCCCTTCCTCGCCTCGCCCCACCACACATGGGGCCTCGCCTGGCTTTCCAGCCCCAGGGATGGCCGTGACACCGGGGGTGACACCCGGGGTGACGGTGCCCTCACCCCAGCAGCACCCGGACGCCCACACCTCGCACCAAACCAAGCAGCACACGGACAGGAAGCCCTCCGACTCAGAGAAGGGCCCGGGCAGCTGCGGGCCGCTCCACCCGTGTGGGTGCACGGACGGGCATCCTCGGACCCGTGGCCCAACGTGTCCCCTTGCAACTCTGCTGTCCGCAGGCCACGGGTGTCGCCGAGACGCGGGGGCGAGAGCCCTCCTTTGCTCAGGCTCGGAACCGTCTCCCGCGGGCACGCCTGCTCGGGACACTCATTGCTCTGTGCCCACGATCCTTTCCACCGCCCTGTCGACCTGAGCCACTGATGGCGCTTCTGGGATCATATCCACAAAGGCCCGTGGATCGAAGGTGATCAGGGACGGGAACCTCGTCCCCTCCTTCCCCCGCCCTCTCTGCGCCCGGGCCCTCGTCTCTCCCGGGACGGGGGAAGGACAGTGACCAGGACCCTCATCAACCATCTGTGCCACCAGTCCTGTCTCCCCAGCCAGGGGCCTCGCTCCTTCCTCGCCCGCCTGCAGTTTCCAGACTCGACTCTGCGGCTGTGACGGGGGAGGGTGGACGGAAGCTTTGTCCGTCCGTCCGTCCGTGACCTGTTCCCAAAGCCAGCGCTTCCCCTACCGCTGCAGAGTCTCTCCTTGCTGCTGCCCCTGCCTCGTGGCCAGGTTTCCGCGCCCCAGGCGGTTCCCAGGAAGATCTCCTCGGGAATATCTGGCTTCGGCTTTCCCAGGGGCGCCGGCAAGGTGCTGAGCTGGGGAGCGGCGTTGCCTAGCAACAGTGGCGGGTTCCCACCTGCTGATTCTCCCCAGGCTGCTCTCAGCTCTGGGCGGATGTAATTTTTTTTTCTCTTTGTTTTGTTTTGGGATTTTTTTCAGACTAATCATGGGAGGAAGGATTGCTGAGGAACTGAAACTCGCGCCCAGCCCCCTGCCAGACGGCAGACACTCCGTTAGCCAAATGGGCGCGCTGGGGGCCTCCCCGAGCAGAACACGATTCAGAGCACTCCGGAACATCTTCTACAAGGTGCAGTAAACCCGACACACACCTACTGCATCGCCAAGTGGCTGGAGCCGTGTAGACCAGCGTCCTTCTACCGTCTGACATCTGGGGGCAAGCACTGGCCCATGGACCAGTGGGTGACCAAGGTAGAGGCCAGTGGTTGCAGCCTTTCTAGACCCATGTCCATCACCGGTCTGTGGACCAGTGACTGAAGACCCCCGATAAACACAGTAAACTCAGGACACACGTGGACCAGTGACTTGACCCGTGGCTTCCCCTATATTTCCTTTTACTTCCCCTCCCCCGGGCACCAGGCGAGTGGCCTTTTCCGCTGGTGCTCCTGCCCATCTGTGGTTTCGTGACATCGCTTGTCCGCTCAGGACCCCAGAGTCCTTGGGGGTGGGCCATCCCCAGGCCGACTGTTCCCTGCCCCGTGACTGCGCATCTAACTACAGACACGGACTGTGCCCGCTAGAGCATGCGCCAGAGGCTCTGAGGCCTGCAGGCTCTCGGCCGTGACTGCAGGGCCGCTCTCGGCTCGGCCCCAGCGGGAAGGAGGAGCGCGCGTCTGTCTCAGGGGGACGGCCGTGGCCTCGGCTGCACTTGCCCCCTGCATCTCCCTTTCCGGGCAGCGGCTGATGCCCTTGTGTGTCTGGAACTCACGTCTGAAGGCCACACTCTCGGTTCAGAACACGTCTTCCGTTGGGCTCCAGTTCCCTGGCTCTTCATTCGCGCTTCGGAGCCACTTCATGAGTCAGTGACCCGCCCCCAGCCCGAGTGCTGTGGGAATGGGTCAGGGCTCCCCGCTCCGTGGGGCTGGGGGCTGGGCTCCTCGGCCTGCCGCTGGCTGGGGCACCCATGGGTGCGGAGTGATGAAGCGAGGGAGGCCGGTGCAGCTGGCTCAGGTGCCCTCTCTGCTCTGGAGACAGTTTCTCGGGAGAGTTGCTCTCCCCAGCACGGCCCGTCCATTCATGTTGCTTTAAAGATCCTTCCCGTGAGGCAGAAGCTGTGACTTAAGGCAGGAAACGTCCACCCGCTGGGTTGATCGTTCCTGTGTTCATGACCTAGAGTGAGAACGGGGCACGTGAGCTCCCTCTCGCCCCAGCTGCTGGCTTCTTTCTGTTCCAGGTGGATTTACATGGTGCAGGGCTTGGGGCTTCTTCCCGGCTCTGCTCAGGGCTCTCTCCTGCTGGTGCTCAGACGTCCCACACAGTGTTGGGAAACACACTGGGCCTGTCTACACCTCAACCCCCTCCCCTCTCCTCTCTCCCTCCCACTTCTCCAGATTTATTAACACACACCGCGCAGTCACGGAGCACAGCAGGCTAGCTTGCTGGGCAGGTGTCTAAACTGATCACCACCAAGAAGCCAATGTACACATCACCCCCATAGCTATTTTTTTAAAAAGATTTGTGAATTTCTTTTAGTTGGTACCTTGGGAAGGAAACCGGGGACACTGGTGCTGGGAAATGTACACTGGTGGAAGGATGGGTGTTGGAATATTGTATGACTGAAACCCAATCATGAACAGCTTTGTGACTGTGTATCTCACAGTCACTGTCACTGTCATCCTGTTGCTCATCGATTTGTTGGAGCGGGCACCAGTAACGTCTCTCATTGAGAGACTTATTGTTACTGTTTTTGGCATATCCAATACGCCATGGGTAGCTTGCCAGGCTCTGCTGTGTACTCTCGGTAGCTTGGCGGGCTCTCCGAGAGGGGCGGAGGAATCAAACACAGGTCGGCAGCGTGAAAGGTGATTGCCCTACTGCTGTGCTATCACTCCAGCCCGTATCTCACGGTGATTCAATAAAAGGCAAGAATGAAAGAAAGGAGAGAAGAAAGAAGGAAAGAGAGAGAGAAATAAAGAGGGAGAGAAAGAAAGAAAGAGAGAAAGAGAGAAAGAAAGAAAGAGAGAAAGAGAGAAAGAAAGAAAGAAAGAAAGAAAGAAAGAAAGAAAGAAAGAAAGAAAGAAAGAAAGAAAGAAAGAAAGAAAGAAAGAAAGAAAGAAAGAAAGAAAGAAAGAACAGAAAGAAAAAAGGGAGAAAGGAAAGAAAGAAAAAAGGGAGAAAGGAAAGAAAGAGAGAAAGAAAGGGAGAAAGGGAGATAAAGTGTGTAGTTTATTGTTTCCTGAGCCTGCCAGGAGTGAGTCTGAGCACCAGCAGGTGTGACCCCCCAAACAAACAAATAAGACCCCCCTCCCCCTCATTCCCTTGCAGTTGATGCCATGATGATGGGGGTTTCAGTTCTTGGGGGGTGGGTGTGACCTACTGGCTTCAGATGTCATACTCACAGCAAAGTTAGAGAGAAGCATTAATGTGGGAAAAAGAAAAAAATATTTAGGTACTAAAAAAAAGCCTTTTTCGTGTGCATATGTATGCATATGTGTGCATGCGTGTGCGTGTGTGTGTGCATGCACATGTGCAAGAAATGGGAGCTCTACCTACTCTGTTAGAAATTTCAGACAGTGCACCAGGGTAACTTAGAAACAAGTTACTCGGGTGCATTTGACTTGTCCTGTGTAACTGTGGCTTCCTGCTCTGGTCCCCATTTCCCATCTCTCCTGCCACCCCGCCCCTGGGACACCCACTCTGGTTCTGGGCGCTGCGGCCTGGCCTGACTTAGCCACTCCCTCGGGACTGTGAGCTCAGGCCTCACCTGCTTTCCCAGGCCTGGTCCATTTCACTGGACACGATGTCCCCCAGCTCCATCCCCGCACTCAGAAGCACCAGGCTCCTCTTTCTACAGGCTGCGTGGTTTCCTGGTGTGTGTTTGTACATTTGTGCCAAATTTTCTCTACACATGCATTTGTCAGTGGACATTCCGGGGGTTTTCTTGCTGTTTTTCCTTTTTTATTGTTGATAATGTTACAAGGAACAGAGTAATGGACTATCTTGTCAACCCCAACTTTATTCCTATGGATAAAAGCCCAGAAATGTAGACAAAAAGTATCTCCTCATTTCTAATACTGTGAGTGAACCGAGGCATTTTGCTTCTCTATAAATTTCTCAGTGGAATCAAAGGCTAAGGCTACATACTCTTCCAGGTTTGTAAGGTCAGTGACTGTTCATTTTCATTGCCGTGTAATATTCCATAACAGTCACTATGTATGTATCTGTGGCATGACCACTGTCCCTAGCGGCTAATGGTATAGATGCAGACTTTCAAATATGTATTTTCCATTAATCCAATGATCCTGTCTGGTTTTTAATATATTTTATTTTTTATTTTTAACGGTTTATTTTATTTATTTACATTTTTTAAAACCTTTTTCTTTAGAAAAAATCATTTGTGGTGGCCAGGGATCACATCTGAGGACCTCACACATGCAGGTCACACACGGCTCTGCTGCTGACCTTATCAGTAGGTGATGATTTACATACGTGTTGTAAGAATTAGGAGCTGGGGCTATGGTACGGGGTAGGATGCAGCTTTGCTTCATCAACCCTGGTTTGACTCCTGGCGTGAGCATGGGTAGACGTGATCCCTGAGCATAGAGCTAGGAGTGAGCCCTGAGCATTGGGTGTGGGCCACCAACAACACCAACAATTTTTAAAAGTTAGCTAATGAATACCTGTATCTCACTATTTAGGAGATCTAACAGTTGTCAACAATTTGCCAGATTCATTTTCTCTATCAATCGTTTATCTTTTTTTTTTTGCTTTTTGGGTCACACCCAGAGATGCACAGGGGTTACTCCTGGCTCATGCACTCAGGAATTACTCCTGGCAGTGCTCAGGGGACCATATGGGATGCTGGGAATCCAACCCGGGTCGGCCGCGTGCAAGGCAAACGCCCTTCCCGCTGTGCTATCGCTCCAGCCCCAATCGTCTATCATTTATCTATTATCATCTATCACCCTGTAGTGAGTCATTTGAGAGTGAGTCATGGACACTATGAAATATCTTCTCTAAGTGCTTAGGTCAGTATCTGCATGAAGCTTAAGGACATTTCCTTTTAACCCCATGACCTAGTGCATGAGGAACCTGCCTTCCATGCGTTTGGTTATGTCACATGTCACATGTCACCTGTACGAGAGTCTGGCACGCAGGACTGTCCTAAGAGCACTGCCCCTTGCAGACGTCTGTTTGTTTCCCACTTACGTTTTGTGTCCTTCAATCCAAACAGGTTCTCAGACATTCTTGTCTTCGCAGTATTGGGAGTTTATTTAGGAGCTCAGGTGAGCCATTCTGTAGAACTTGGTTGAACATGGACATTCCTGGCGGCTTGCTGGGGGGGTCAAGCACAGATGTTTATTCTCAGAAAAACTCATGATCGATGCCCTGTTCTCATGGTAACAATTCAAGACACCCCTGACATCACAGGAGTCACTCAAACAACTTGCTGACTAATTTCTGCGCTAAGGGGAACCTTTCCTTCCTGTGTAATTATTACGTGGTCCCTGGGGAGAGACCACGCTGATACCAAGATCCCCTGTAAACACCCACCCAAATCCACCCAGTGTGAAGTAATTATCACTATAGGTGGTGGCAATGATAGTAATTTTTCAACTCTATTGTGTCTTCAAAACGGATTACTTGACATTTTAACCTTAAATAAAGACTCCCAATTCTTTCCTTTATTAATTAGTCTGCCTTTATGCTACAGTAAAGATTCCAGTTATTCATTTTTTTGATTATTCTCTTAAGAAGTGGAATGAATTGTCCTAAATTTAACGAGTGGAAGATTCCTCTTTCCGGTCTGGATATGTCGGGTTGGGATGGATCTTTGACTGTTTTCTTACCTTCTGGTATGAGAGTCTGCACTCACTAATGGGGCTCTCTGCTCAGTGTAATTTCTTGATGAAATCCAATTTACCAATGCTTCCTTTATATGTTCTGGTTAAGAATTATTTGCTTAGTTTAAGGTCATCAAACCATTTTCTTGTGCTTTCTCCTACGGTCTTTAATATTCTCATTTCCCGTGGTCTCTTTCCCGTGTGGATGGCCTGTTGTGATCGAATGCAACCGTGTCTCGGAGGCTGAGGGAGACTCGAACAACCTGACATATGTGACCAGGAGCCGAGAGTGGGCGGAGTTTCTGTTAATGACGTGGGACCAGCAGGTGCGACCAGAGCCGTCCCGGGGAAACTGGCTCCAGACCATGCCGGGGTCTCGAGGTTCACTGACAGGCGCTGCTTCCTGCCCCCTCATTCTCACCCGCTGCGGGTCTTCCCGACATTCTCATGCCCTTTCTGCTCCCAGAGCCGCCGAGCACTCTTACCCCCAGTGTGTGCTATCCTTGACTGTGTAAAAACACAAAAAGAAAAGGAAAAGGGGCGCAGGAAGGAGCGCCTCACCGCACCGAGCCAGGCACAGGGCAAATGAAGGAACGGAGGCAAGCTGGTTGGTCTCAGTTGCAGTTTATTCCATGTCCATCTCCATTCTCCTCTGATTCTCCTCCTGCTTCTTCCTCCCCCATCCTACTTCATTCTCTCTCTCTCTCTCTCTCTCTCTCTCTCTCTCTCTCTCTCTCTCTCTCTCTCTCTCTCTCTCTGCATCCACTGGAACTCCCCCCCAGTCCCCTCATACAGCTACCTTAAATCCCCCACATCCGCTCTGGATTCGGCAGGGATGCGCAGGGGGCTGGGGCTTATGCATAGGTGTGGTTACAATCAATAGGGAGTAAAGTTCTATCCCTTAGGGGATGCTTTCACTAGGACAGAATCTCTTTCAGCAGGACATCCGCCCAAGAATGGAAACCCATGGGTGTGTTTCCCCTCTCCTTGTCCAACTAACATATAAGTATTCATATTATAAATCATTTTGTATGGACATAGCAAGAGACACATTAAGCTTATAGAATTGCTCTCCGGGGATCACCTCGATCTCAGACTACAGTGCTCAGGCCAGATTAGTCTTTCCTAGCCCTAGCAGGGCCCTAGTCTCGTCGTTGCTTTTGGATGACATGACATGCCCATGGCCAAGCTCTTAACATATAGTTAAGCATTAGGCGCTTTGACCAGGCCCATCTCGATGCCAGGGTAGCACATAACTCACCGCTTGCCCTGGGTCCATCCCGTCCCTCGTCGGGACCCTGCTTTTGGGGGTGCTAGGAAGTAAGGGCAGCTGAGGCTTAAGTCAAGAAAGCAGATGCCCGGGAGTGAATAATATTTGAAGCCAATTAAATCCCATGTTACCAAAGATATTAATAAATGTCTTTCTTTGTCCATACAAAAAGGATATTGTTTTAAAGTAAACTATTCAAAAGACATAAGAGAGGAGAAAGACAATATTAGCTTACACTACAAGTACACTATCTTAGCAAGGTCTGACCTTACAAATTAACAGTTTGATTCGAGGAAGAGCAGATAAACTGGTAGAAGTGGTTACAGATAAACAAAGGAATGGGAGTGACTCGGGAGCACTTTGATGGGCGTGACTGATATACCTAAGCTCCTAGTGGCAAGGGGAGCAGGACATACCAATGTAGTCTAGAATAGTTTAGAGATTATTACCAGATACGCCCAAACTCTGTGGCAAGGGAGAACGGACAAACCAATGATATCCTACACTTGACCTGGACAGACTCTCCCCAACTGCCACTGGGTTCCTTTTACTGGGACCCCTGCAAGGGCCTCTTCTGAGGCCAGTTGACAAGCATCCGGTCCACAGTAGCCCTGCCCGGCTGTCCCATCGCTCTCTGCCCATTTCCCCTGCGCCTCAGTCTTCATGGCACATGCCAGTACCTGATGGAGGCTGATACGCAGAATCTCAAGCTCCCGAAGGGCACGGTGGGTGCCCTTCACTTACCCCTGTGGCCTCCCAAGTTCCATTATGAGCGGGAAGCTCAGAATCTACCCCACGGACCACGAGTAATTGTCTCTACACTATCCTAGTCCCTCTAAGCTTAGTCTCTCCCACTGTGCTCTCTTCAAAGTCTTTATCTGCCTCTTTTGTTGCTTATTTTTCCAGAAAAATAATTAAGATATATCCCATGTCTATTTGCATTATTGACACTGGGGGAATCCTGACTTGACAATATGCCCCCAGAACCAGGGGGTCTCCAGCCTTCTCTCTCCCTCCAGAAAGCTCGATTCAATTTTCCGTTGTCTTCGAGGTAGCTTTGCAGCATTGGACGGGATATTTTGTGATGCTGAAGGGAAGGGGATCCTTATCTTCTAACTCTGAATTTGGGGCAATAAAAGTCCTTGGAGATATTGGTTCAACCACAGGCTCTAAAAGTTTCTCTTGTAATACATACTATAGCAGCTAATGACTCTGATACAACATTTACAATCATAACACAGCAACAACCACAGCGATAACACAACCAACACACGATACAGCACTGTGACCCAGGCATCCTCAACACCTGCACAACACCTGGAACCGGAGAACAACAGCACACATTTGCTCAGTAATGAATAAGCAAGCCATAATGATCACTTTCTCCCGATCTCCCTAAGTGATCGTGTGTGGATCACTCGCTATGATCGTGAGTCTGGCTCTAAGGCAACGCTCTTGGCCCCAGATCATCCATCCAGCCCCGTTTTTAGAGGGTGACACTAGAAAGGAAATGAACGTATCCAGACATTATTTTCAACACTTTTTGAATGAGGCACCTAATAATCTTGTCCTTGTTGCAAACACCAGGATATCCTTTATTTAAACTTTAGACCATGTTCCGGTTCCTGGGATAAATTCTACACATCTGTGTTTGGGCTGTTCAGTTCTGCAATAGAGTGGGAATAGAATTCTGATTAGGGGCCTCACCTGTTGGTCCTGGTAGTTGATGAAACTCACCTGGAGTTGGATCTCTGTGTCTGCTAACATCATGCTGACGTTGGGCCTGTGCTAGTACTTCAAAAATAGTTTTTAGAACCAATTATCATTGGGATTTGCTTAAGTATGTTCCTGAGGGTAGTCCTGGGTTGAGGCACCTGCCTTGCATGCTGCGGACCCCAGTTTGATTGCCGGCACTACAGCTGGTTTCCTGAATTCCCAGGAGTGATCCCAGAGCGGAGTCAGGAGTGCTCCCTGAGCACCACCCAGAGTGGCTCCAATTTCTACCCCCCAAAAAAAAGTTAAAGGTGACCAATAAATGATTGCAGACGGATGAAACAGAACTTTAGTATTTTATTTTTTAATGAGAACGTCATTCTTTTTTTCCTTTTCTTTTTTTTTAAATAATTTTTTAATTGACTGCCGAGATGTGATCCCTCCGCAGCTGCACGAGCGTGAATCCAGACCCAGCTAAACCACTTTCGACATGGGCAGCTACTTGCAGAATGTCTCCAGCCTGAGAACTAAGTCGAGACCCCATGCCCGCCCAGGAGGGGAAAGGTATTTCTCTCTCTCGCCTGTCCCCTCCCGGGGATGAAGGGCGTGGGGACCGCCATATTATGATGACCACAGATGGGGTTTACAAGCTTGCAGTGATCCAATATCCAGAAGAAATCTCCCTGGACTTAGTTGTTAAAGTACAGAAATCCAAAACCTCATGAGGCCGCGCGACCTCATATCTCTTCACAACAGGTTTGACTCTAGTGGGGTGCTCCTAACAATAATGGTGAGGTTTGTGTTGAAATATTGAATGTAACCAAAGTAAATAGAAAGTAAAGTGAAATTTATCAGTTACAAGGCGGGGTGGGGGGCCACGGGGGTGGGCGGGATGGGAGGTGTACTGTGGTTTTTTTTTTTTTTTTGGTGGTGGGATATGGGCACTGGTGAAGGGATGGTTATTTCAGCATTGTATGACTGAGACTTAAGCCTGAAAGCATTGTAATTTTCCACAAGGTGATTCAATAAAATAAAATTCTTATTAAAAATAATAATAATAATAATTTTTAATTGAATCACTGCGAGATAGACCCTTAAGAAGCTTGAAATCAACCTTTAACTATATATGTATACATATTTATATACAAAGTCTTTTAGACATAATCGTAGGAAATATCAACCTATTTTGGTTATTAGACAATATTTGAATATCTCTATTATTTAAAAATTTCACAAACTATTTCCCTTTACTGAAACCCTTGAGTTTTTTCCTTCACAGTTTTGCTAAATAGATGGCTATGTAAGAGAGGGCACCGTCTCCCTCTGTGCATCAACTTAACCCACTTCCAGTTACATTTTTCCATATTTTGTGTTTTAAACATTTGGATTTGATAGAGGCTTGCTGTCTTACTTAACACGAGGAAGTGGCTCTTGGTTGTATTTAAGTATTCTACCCTCTTTCCCAATTTATGCCACCTTTCTTGCATGCCCCGATTTCCCCAAGACTAAATTTGTGCTGTTTTGAAATTTCTATTCTCTTGCTTTTGGGGCCATACCCGGAAGTGCTCCGGGGTTCGTCCTGGCTCTGCACTCTGCCAGGCCTGGGGACTCCATGGGATGCCCGGGATCGAACCCTGGTGAGCCATTTCTAAGGCAAGCACCTTACCTTGCTCACCGCACTATCTCTTTGACCCCCAGGATTAAATTGTTTTAAAAAAGAGAGCATCCGCCAAAAGCAAACCGTGAGTCTGCGTCTTTGGCCTGCCCCGTCCTGGGAGCGTGACTTCCTCGCCACTGGCTTGGGAGCGGGGGAGGGGAGGCTGGGGCCGGGGGAGGTCAGCAGAGCGTAGGATTGGAGCTTGGCGCCGTGCTCTGTGATTCTCGGTCCCGTGCTTGCCCAAGTAGCCTCGCATCCCATGTGGTGTAGATAAATGGCTCTTTCTTTTTAAAATATTTTAATTATAGGGACTGGAGCGATAGCACAGCGGGGAGGGCGTTTGCCTTGCACTCGGCTGACCCGGGTTCAAATCCCAGCATCCAATATGGTCCCCTGAGCACCACCGGGAGTAATTCCTGAGTGCAGAGCCAGGAGTAACCCTGTGCATGGCCGGGTGTGACCCAAAGAGAAAAAAAAAATTTAATTATATATGTGTTACATGTTTATTTATTCATTCTTAATTGAATGCCCATGAGATAGAGCATTACAAAGCTGTCAGGATTGGGTTTCAGTCGTACAACGTTACAACACCCGTCCCTCCACACACTGTAACTTCCAGCACCAGTTTCCTTCCTACCCCACTCCAAGTCCTCCCCACACCTCTCTTCTCCCTCCGGATGACTTTCATTTTTATCACTTTCTAAGAGCCTAAGAGATGTGGGGTGCCATCTTTGAAGCCCAAGTTACTAAGAATGTGTGAGAGCCCGGCCAGCTACCGAGAGTGTCTCGCCCGCACGGCAGAGCCTGGCAAGCCCCCCGTGGAGTATTCGATATGCCAAAAACAGTAACAATGAGTCTCACAACGGAGACGTTACTGGTGCCCGCTCGAGCAAATCGATGAGCAACGGGACGACAGTGCTCCAGTGCGACAGTGAATGTGTGATATCCTGGTTTTACAAGCCAAGACTTTGTGCTCAGGACTGAGATCTATATTCGACCGATTCTCTCCACTTTGCCGGGTACTGAACGTAAGAAAGAGCGTTGATTGACTCGGCAAAAACCTGACAGCCCGTCTACACTCGCCGTTATCGATCACAGGCCTTATTGATCCCTTTTCCTTATTGACTGCATCCATCGAGCCTCGGGCACCCACGTTCTCTGCTGACAAAGCGACCTGGAAATCTTGCACTGCGGCTCTCCCGAGAGACGTCCTCTGCAGCTGTAATTCCTGCTTCCTCGGGTTTCCGCCAGCAGAGCTGACAGCTTTACCCCGTCACGTTGGCGTGGTCTTTACAACCATTAAAAATAGACCCCCCGGCCCCCCGAACCAGTACTGGCTGAGACGCAACTTCTCTGTGATGTTTCCCTTGTGAACTGACATTTACATGTTGCCTATGTTCTCCTTGGATTTTTTCATCCCTCCGATCCTCCGCACTGTGGATTTCCTGTGTTAAGCGGCACTGCAGGGGTGATCTCAGTGTCTCAGTAAGTGGGTGGGGTTGGTGCCTCCTGCGGTGTGGACAGAGGGGGTGGGGGGTGGGAGTCATGTTGATGCTTCCTGAGGTATGGACAGAGTAGGTCTGGTCAGTGCCTCTTGCGGTGTGGATGGAGTGGAGGGGGGGGGGGATTGGTCTGGGTCTCCTGCAGTGTGGACAGAGTGGGTCTGGTGGGTGCCTCTTTCGGTGTGGACAGGGTGGGGTGGGGGGATTGGTTCGTGCCTCCTGCAGTGTGGACAGAGTGGGTCGGGTCGGTGCCTCCCTGCGGTGTGGATGGCTCTGCTCCTGGAGTCAGTGCTCCTCATGGCTCCCATTGAGAAGTGCCACCCTCTCTCGTTTCTGAACTTCACCGTGTGGAGCATGATCCTCTCGGTGCTGGACACTGTGCCCTGATGTCCACTGTGAGCAAAGATCGTAGCCCAACACCGCCCGACTCTGGCGCCCAGGGCGACTTGGAGGGCAGCAGCAGGAAAGGCTCTGATAAGTCCTGCAGCAGGGCTGGGGCGTGGGGTCCTGTGGGGCTTCTTATACCATAGCCAGCCCAGAGCCCCCTCCAGATGCGAGTCAAACATGAGTTTCTCAACTGAATCTCGCATGATTCCAGAAAGTTCCAAAATCGATTGCTTCTCTCCTTCCTCTTGCGCCCTTGGCTCTTAGCCATGTGCCCCTTGCCCACTGGGAGCACGGAGGGGGGGGGAGGAGGGAGGAGGAGGGTGTCAGCAGCGGCAGGAGGGGCTGCCTGGTGCCCCAGGGCCCTTGTGGGGGAAACCAGGGTGCAGAGAGGAGACCAGAAGACAAGAAGGAAGGGTGGCAGCGGGCGGCTCTGTCCCACGCCCTGCTGGGGACTCGGGGGGACCAGCTGCCACTCCAGGGGGCCAGCTCGGGTGCCGGGCAGAGGCGGGCAGCCTGTGTCCTCTGGGGTCCGGGATGCAGTGGAGAGTTCTGGAAGGGCTGCCCAGAGGGGTGGGCCTCGTGGTCCTGTGAGTGTTGGCTGGGTGGGGGGTGGGGAGCAGAGGCCGCCCGCTGTGGCTGGACGGGCAGACAGTGCATTGGGTGGGTGCAGCACCCTGGGGTCTGCGGGACCCGCCGGGGGGGGGGGGCCTCAGCAGGCCCCGGACAAAGGCCATGGCGGAGAGGTGCGTCTGTCGGGTGGGCGGAACAGGCTCCAGAGGGGGGAGTTGAGTGTACGGGGGCCTGGCCCAGGGGGGGCTGTGTGTATGGGGGCCCAGGCCCGGGGCGGGGGCTGCGTCCAGGGCTGAGGGGTCCAGGCCTGGCACAGGAAGGCGAGGGGGGGCCGGCTCCTGGGCACCAAGGCCTTCGGGAGCCACTGGCCGCTTCCCAAAGGTCAGTAGGGCAGGGATTCGGGGCCTGCCCCCACACCCGCCCCTTTCTCCTGCTGAAGGCCCCGCCGCCGCCCGCCCCCCTGCCACAGAATGAGGTGGTCCCGGCACAGGAGCGGCTGGCAAGACCCTGGGAGGGGCAGCCATGTGCCTTTCCCCAGTCCCAAAGGAGCCCCAGGAACAGCTTGAAAACCCTCATCCCGTATTTCTGGACTTGTAAGAGGGGGTGCCCAGCCCGGCCTGTGAGTCTGCGAGTCCCCTTAAGGCCTCCTGGACTCAGGGGGGGCCCACGCTGGCCCCATCTCCTGCAGCCCCAGTGGGCAGTGGGCAGGGCGGCCAGGGTCCTCCCTCCCCTCACCGCCAGCCTCTGCAGTCAGGCTCGCTCAGCCCCACCCAGCCAGCCACAGGGGCCAGGAGGGGGCTAGGGTGGACTGAGGCAGGAAGAGCTGAGCAGAGCCCCAGACTGCCCTTAAGACCCCACCCACCTGTGACACACCTGAACATTCCTGGGAAGGGTTTCCGTACACGGGCTCACACACACATACACACACACATGTGCACGTGCTCACAGACACACGTGCATGCATGCACATACATGCACACACATGCGCACACACACATACACGCACACACACTCATGCACACACATGCACATACACATACGCACACTCATAAATGCACACACAGGTGCACGCACACACATACACATGCACACACACATGCACGTATACAGGCACACACACATACATGCACGCACACACATGCACACACGCACACACACTCATGCACATACACATGCACATACACATGTGCGCACACACACCTACATGTGTGCACACATGTGCACACAGATGCACGCACATACACACATGCACACACACCTACATGCACGCACACACGCATGCATTCACATGCACACATACGTACACACATGCTTGCCCCCACACACACATGTCCCCACACACATGCCCCCCATATAGACCCATGCCCCCCTTGCCTCCCACATGCACGTGGGGGTCCCTGGTGTCAGCCTCAGCCTGAGCTGAGGGAAGGTGCTGTGGGGGGGGGCCTCTGGGGCCTGTGAAAACACCCCCGGAGTGTCTGCTTCCCTGCCGCAGGCTCTTGGGACAGACCCCGGAGCCACAGGGCCAGTGAGCCCCTCTCCCCACCCACCCTCTCTCCCAGGACGGAGAAGTGTCCCTCTCTCGCTGCGATGGTAAGAAAGAGGCACGTGTCACTGAAGTCCTCCTCCCCCACAACCCCAGGCCATTAGTCTTAGCTTTGGTTTGGGTGTGTGGTTTTTTTTAATCTATAGTTTCTGAATATATGTTATTGATTTTCTCTTTAACACTGAAATATTTGACTGATCCATCACATAATCTTTAACAACAAGCATTGTAATTTCCAACACTCATGATGAATTACATTTTGAAGGAATAACTAACACACACACACACACACACACACACACACACACACACACACACACACACACACACACCATCCGTGTGTGGGGAGCGGGGTGGCTGGAGGCCACTAGCACAGCGTGCAGAACTTCTGAATTCTCAGGGGACGGCAATCGGGCTGGGACCCGTGTCCACTTTATGGGAACAACAGGTAAGAAATATTCTAGGGTGGGGGCAAGACTTCTCCAAAGAGCCTGGAAATCTCCCCCCACCCCATGGGTTCCCCCCCCCCCCACACACACACACAAGATTCCATGTAAACATCTGCCCTACAACTCTAAACATCCTGTCCCGACATACATCCTGCCCCTCCCGCCTCTCCCACAGCCCCGAGGGGTGTGCTGAGAAGCTGCGGGGGTCGGTGACGCCGTGAGCCTCTACCCTGCACGGACCCACCCGCCGACTGCAGGGTCCCCGAGCACAGCCACAGTCCTTGGGGAAGGGGAAAGGCATGACACGGAATTCACCTGAAGGGAGATCGGAGAGCAAATGGCTGGACCCTGTGTCCAAGGCCTGCTTCCAGGCTGGCTGCAGGGAGAATTCCAGGAGTCGCCCCTCGCAGGCAGCTGACATCACAGTTACCGTCTCTCGAGCCCTGTTCTGGAGAGTTCCAAGGGCAGAGCTCATTAAACTTCCCGTCTCCGGAGGAAGTGCTGCTTTGATCTCGGACACAGGAGACGGAGCATCCTCCAGACCTCTGCTGCTGTTTACCAAGCGAGCAACAGTGCGCGTGGGTCGAATCTAAATTTCTTACATAACGGAGCTGATGAGCAAGGCGGGAGGCAGACTCAGGCAGGCCAGGAGCTGACACTGCTGAGGGCGGGACATGATATTCGATGCTTTACTCTCCTTTTTGAAAAAGTGTGCAGCTTTCTCCAAAACACTAATGCAGAGCTACCTGGTGACTGCACACTTGTCCTCGGGCTGCCCTCCCGGCAGCGCGAAGTCGTCACTCAGAAGCTACAGCCACCCAAGATTGATAGAAGCCTCACCTGCAATCACTCAGATGGAGACCGCCTACGTGCAAGGAGCGCTGGATCAAGGTGTGGGACGGACACACGGTGGAACACTACTCAGCTGGGAAAACGAGAGACGTCTGCGCTTTGCGCAACGTGGAAAGAGCTCGAAGCAATGTGCTCGGAGAGCGAGTCAGAAGGAGAAGATAAAATGGCGAGAGCTCATCCCCGTGTGTGTGATCGAAGGAAACCAAACGGACCAAATAAAGCAGAAATAGACCGGTGGACACTGGCAGCAGGATGGGCAGAGGGCGGGGATAAAGGTGGAAATGTTGAAAAAAAAAAATTGTTCCATAAAGCGCACTGGGCTTGTGGTTTGGCGAGAGCACTGTGCAGAGAGGAGGGGTGCAGGGTGTGAGCCATGGAGAACCCCACCCCGCTGTGCTGCAGACACAGACCCTGAGGTCCACCCGCAGGCCAGAGGACACCCACATCTGGGGAGACCCTGCACTGACCCTGTTCCCTCACCCCGGGCTCTCTTCTCCCCTCCTGGGGGGGGGGGGAGGGGAACACCCGGGCGACAGGAAGGGCCCTTTCACGTACTGCACCGGTGAGGAAACTCCATCTCCCGCCCACTGCACAGCGTTCAAGTCATACACGCGATCTAAGAGGAGAGATGCACAAAGTCACACCACAGAGGGAGAGAGGGTCTCCAGCCACGCGTGGGCACCCCCCAACACTCGCACCGCTCGCCTGTGTAATTAACGGGGTTCCTGGACGCGCCCTTCTCTGTGTGTGCATAAGCCCTGCTTGTGAAAGTCCTCAAATACTACTTCATGGAGGGTGGCTGGACCGCAAGGACGGACGGACGGAAGGACGGAGCAGCTTCCGGCTCGGTGGCCTTCGGCCACTCGTGTGTCAGCACAGTCCAAGCGCCACGTCTATGCGTTTATGTCTCGTGGCTAGAACTAGGATGTTTTAGACCATCCTGTATGTTCTAACAGTAACATCCCTGGCCCTGGGCTAGGGACCAAGAAGGCCAAGTCCCGCTGTTGAGACGCCCAATTAGTAGTGACTTGGGGGCTGAGCAGAGCAACTGAGTGTTGTATCCTTCCCAGCGGAGAGGTAGAGAGACAGGCAGGATTCCCGGGGACAGAGATGTCGCCCTGAGGTGAAGGGATGAGCAGAGGAACAAATTCTGCTCTTGGCTGATGTGTTTTCACGGGAAGATCAGTCGTGGGACCCCTGGTGCTCGTGCTGTTAAGAGGTATTGATAGCGATAAATCGGTCTCGGATGAAAGGTTGGGGCCTTTTCATCGACTGGGCCTGGCGGGTGATGCCTTAGGAAAACAATGTGATTTTCAGAACATCGATTGGGCCTGGTTCGAAAGGCTTTGCACTCTGCTGGCCTCCACTTACATTTAAATAATTGATCACCGTTTGGAATTGGTAATGACCTTTAACTAAACTGGCATTGACCTGAGTTCGACCACGCAGATCAATGTGGTGATGTCTTTGTGAGTTTTCCAAACAACCTGATGTTTCTTGTTTGTCTGCTTATTTCCTCCGACTCTGCTAGGAGGGGGTGACTCCCACCATCACGGCCTCTGGCTCACTATCAAGTGAAAATAGAAAGTAGAAAGTACTTCAGGGCACCTTTGTGTGTGGTAGCAATCCTCCATCACTGGCCTCACTCTAGGGACTAAAACAGACCAAGACCCTCCATCTAGACGCCCAGTAAGCGATTTTGGAGGGACGTGCCACCATCTTCTCCACAGCTACCGAAAACCTCCCGTATTCGTGTCATTCTCCCCTTACGGTTCAGATTTTAAAATTCCAGGACAGGGAAGGAAAAACAAAACAAAACCACCAGGGGTCCCCGGAGGAGGCATCACCCTCTTTCCTGGGGTGTCTGGGGCTCTGACCTCCTCTGTTCTGCTGAGAATTGAACCCCGGTCGGCCACGTGCAAGGCAAATGCCCTACCCGCTATGCTATCACTCCAGCCCCTCAATGCCGCCTTGCTCCCTTCTCTCTCCCTCTTGTACCCGTATCAATTCACTCAACCCCCGCGCTGTAGTATTCTGGCCTCCAGAGTGAGAGACTTTGAACCCCCTCAGCTCTCAATCCAGGTCATAGGAAGGGGGGTTTGGCTGGGCACTGGGGGTCTTATCTATTGGCACTTTGAGAGATGCCAGGTTGGGTACGAGTGTACCCTCGGCTGCTTGGGTACATCCAATCCACAAGCCCGATGCTGCCCACCCCTCACAGGAAGGTCAGTTCCTCAGTGCCCACTGGTCTGGTCTGGGGGTCTCCTCCGGCTGACGCAGAGGCCCAGGGCTGTGTGATGGGCAAGGGCAGGCCCTGTTCTCCCTGACTACTGGGGTTCAGCTCCTCGGTTGGTGGGTTTCTCTCTCTCTCTCTCTCTCTCTCTCTCTCTCTCTCTCTCTTGGTTGTTGCTTTTTTGGGTCACACCTGGTGAGGCTCAGGTTTACTCCTGGCTCATGCACTCAGGAATTACTCCTGGTGGTGCTTGGGAGACCCTATGGGATACCGGGGACCAAACCCAGGTCAGCCGTGTGCAAGGCAAACGTCCTCCCCACTGTGCTATAGCTCCAGCCCGAATTCCAGCACCGAGACCAACAATGTGTTTGCCTGGGGGACACTCCTTCAAGAGGCTCAGGTGAGGGGGGTGGAGGTGGTCGGCTTCCTCTCTGCAGGGATGTTGGTCCTTCCGTGCGACAGAGTGGGAAGCTGATGAATCAGAGACAAGACGGGTCATGGCTTCTAGGGGGCAAAGCCCTGCAAACTGGGACCACCCGAGCAACAGGGATACCTCGTCTCAGAGCTCGGGGGCTAGAGATCCAGATTCAAGGCCACCCCCGGGCCAGGCTCCCTCTGGACCCCGACAGAGGGCCCCGCCCGCTGCCTGCTGGCATTCGCTATCTTGGAGGGTGTCACTCCCTGCGGTCTGCACACGTGTGTCTACACGCGTCCTCCCCCCATCCGTGTCTGTTTGCGTCTGATTTCCCCCGGGGTTAAGGATGCCCATCGGACAGAGCTAGGGCACCCCCTCGGGGCCTTGTCTGAACTTGGTTGCCCCGGAAAAAGCTCTTCCCAAATAAGGCCCCAGTCCTAGGTACAGTCTGGATGTCGGCCTCGTGTTGCGGGGGGTCGGAGAAGCAGGTCTCAAACGCAACCCAGAGCCAGGGGGGTGAAGGAAATGGCCAAGGGGTAGACGCCCGGCGGGGGCCCTGAGGAGTCAGTCCTGGCGTGAGCAACTGCCAGAGACGTTTGAGGCAGTGAGATCTGCCAAGGAATTCAGAAGTCTCCTAAATTCTAAGATAGATTCACTTTTCCTCGCACCAAGGCCCCCACCCCACCCCCGCCCAAACCCTTAATAATAATAATAATAACAACAACAACAACAACAACAATAATAGTAATAGTAACAATAATAATAGCAAAGCCTTGTGACGTGTTGGGGTCGGTGGCATCTGGAGAGGCCCCCTTCGGGGGGAGGCTGGGTCTCTGGTGCCCTGTTTGCCGAGCTGGCTGCCCTCTCTGAGATGCCAAGGATCAGCGTCCCACGAGTCCCGTCTTGTTTGTCAGGTGCAGCGGTGCCTGCAGGCAGAAGCGACTCTGCAGGCCTTGCTCAGTGGGAGCCGGAACGCAGGGCCCCGCCCCTGCCCGACAGAGAAGCTTCCGGGCCCAGGAGCCCGCTGCTCAGGGCGTCTAAGTGGGCGTCTCTGTGTGCTGGCCCCGCGGCCCTGAGGTCCAGGCTCCTCCGCCCGCGGAGTTACTGGAGGCGCCACTAATTTCACCCACGGCTCCGCAAAGAGTCCAGAGAACTCGAGAACAACTTATTTGCAGGCTTTCAAAGAAGAAGGCTGCCAGCCGCCACAGCACTGGAATGGCAGGGCTTTCTGGAGCCGGTCCTCACCCAGTCGTGACGAACTGGAGTAAATCGTGTGCGTGTGAGTGTGTGTGTGTGCGTGTGAGTGTGTCTGTGTGAGTGTGTCTGTGTGAGTGTGTGTGTGCATGTGAGTGTGTGAGTGTGTGTGCATGAGTGTGTGTGTGTGAGTGTGTGTGTGAGTGTGTGTGTGCGTGTGAGTGTGTGAGTGTGTGTGCATGAGTGTGTGTGTGAGTGTGTGTGTATGTGTGTGTGAGTGTGTGTGCATGTGTGTAAGTGTGTGAGTATGTGTGTGACTGTGTGTGAGTGTGTATGCGTGTGAGTGTGTGTGTGAGGGTGTGTGTGAGCGTGTGTGTGAGTGTGTGCGTGTGAATGTGTGAGTGTGTGTGAGGGTGTGTGTGCGTGTGAATGTGTGAGTGTGTGTGAGTGTGTGTGTGCATGAGTGTGTGTGAGTGTGTGTGCATGAGTGTGTGTGTGAGTGTGTGTGTGAGTATGTGTGTGAGGGTGTGTGAGGGTGTGTGAGTGTGTGTGCGAGTGTGTAAGTGTGTGAGTATGTGTGTGACTGTGTGTGAGTGTGTGTATGCGTGTGAGTGTGTGTGTGAGGGTGTGTGTGAGTGTGTGTGTGTGTGTGCGTGTGAGTGTGTGAGTGTGTGTGAGTGTGTGAGTGTGTGTGAGTGTGTGTGCCGGTGTGTGTGTGTGTGTGTGTGAGTGTGTGTGAGTATGTGTGTTTGGGGGGAGTACTGGGGGCCCACAAAGAAGAGGGAGACAGAACCCCTGGGGCACTGATGTTGCCAGGACTGAGACTCGCATGCACAGTTTTATCTCTGGCCTCGAACCCAGCTCCTGACGCTGTTCCCCCTCCAACTTATGTGTATTCTGCAGGGGGGGTGGCCTGGGGGCCCAGTCTGATGCTGTGACACTTCAGTTATACCTAGTGATGCTTCTGGGAGCTCTGCCGAGCCACCGCGGGCCTCGGGGCGGGCACCCCAGGGGCCTGGACTCTGGGCCTCAGGGGTGAGTTCCGTATGCCCTGGGCCACGAATTCACAGAGGCTATTTGGAAACTCAGGACTTGACAGAAAGTCTGTCATTTTTTTCTGTTTTTTTTTTTTTTTTGCTTTTGCTTTTGGGGTCACACCCAGCGATGCACAGGGGTTACTCCTGGCTCTGCACTCAGGAATTACTCCTGATGGTGCTCGGGGGACCCTAGGGATGCTGAGAATTGAACCCAGGTCGGCCGCGTGCAAGGCAAACGCCCTCCCCATGGTGCTATCGCTCCATCCCCGGAAAGTGTGTCTTGAGCTGTGAGCAACTATAGCTGGACTTCCAGAAAGGACACGGGGTAGGGGTGAGGGCTGGACACTAGCTGCCCCACCGGGGCTGAGGCTGGTCCGCAAAGCCCTCTAGAGTAGTGGGTGGGAGATTCACAGCACAGTGCTCCTGCCTTGAGAGTCCAAGGCCTCTTCAATGCCAGCTGGAAATCGCTGCCTGGGCCTAGTACTCGGGAGCTGGACTTCGTCAGCGTCCAGAGCGTCCCCCAGGCCCTCATGGTGCTCGGCAGGGCCTATCCCTGAGTCGTAGAGGGTTCCTGGCCCCACCGTCTGAAGCAAGGACAATCTGTTACGGCCATGCTGGTCTGCGCCTACGTGGGCCTTTGAATTTCTGTCCTTGTTTGGGGCGCCTCGCCTGGTGGTGCCCAGGGCTTACTACCGGCTCTGTGCCCAGGGATCACGCCTGGTGGGCTCGGGGGATCCTATGAGGTGCTGGGACGTGAACCCAGCTTGGCCGTGTGCCAAGCAAGTGCCCCGCCCGCCGTACCATCTCTCCAGCCCGCATCTTCTCGTTTTGCACGTGAAATTAGCATGCAAAACTCCACGTGCTTAGGAAGGTAGAATTAGTTTATCCAACAGCTTTCAGGAGGGAGTTTGGATCGGGTCCCGGACATCCTCCATCCTGGCCTCATGCTGGTTCTCGGCTGGTCCGTGCTCTGCTCGTGTGTCCCTCTAAATCTATTCATGTCCTCCTGGTTTGCAGCCTTTTGTCCCGTTGATTTATCTTGGTGCTCTGACCACTAGGATGGAAACTGTGTTTGACCCTGCCCGCTGCCCAGGCCCAGGGCAGGGTCCAAAATGGAAGTTGGCTGACCTGGTTTATCTTCTCTAGGTTCCAGTTCCTGACCCTTGGCTTTTTTCATTGTCTACCTGACCATCGCCCACCCCCACCCCTTCCTTGAAGGCCCAGAGTCTGTTTACGTGAATAACATTCCTTACGCTCTGAATTAACGGACAAGAGTCTTTGCCAGTGGATTTCCCCAAAACTCTCTCGGCGGTGCAGAGCCAGAGACAGCCCCGGGTGGAACCGCAATCAGCATTTCTTGGGGGGCTCTGGGGCCCTGATTGGGAGGCAGCGCATCTGTGCGGGAGACTTTCTTTTTAGCAAACGACTTCTCCTCGCTGAAGCCAGCAATCAAGTCTCTCCCGGCCTTCACAGTAGGGGGGAGGAGAGCCCTGGGTGGGGCTGAGCAGCCCCAGACGGAAACGCTCTCCAAGCTGTTTGTTTGGGTTTTTATTCTTGTCTGTTGGTGAATAGTTCTATGAAAAGCTCCGAGAGCTCACGGCCACCGAGGACCAGAAACGGCTCCGTGTGACCGTCAGAGCCTGGGTCTGACTCCAGGAGGGACGTCCGAGTGGAGACCTCGGACGGAGACCAGGGACAGCAGGGGGGCCCCAGCCTCACCCGCCCGCATCCCTCACACACTCTCGCCGAGCACCAGGAAGCTCCTTCTGGCCAGCACGGGAGGCGCCATGGAGACTTCTAGAATCTGGGCTGCTCTCGCTTCACTCAGCTCTGAGCGGCGACAGTGGTGCCCGGGGGCCCCTTTCCTCGGGTCTGCCCCAGGCCAATAGGTGCCGGCGAGGTGGTCAGTGACGGCGCCCCTGCCGTCGTCGCCCTCACAAAGGCAGCGCTGACCGCGTCTGGCCAGAGCCCGGCCCCTGTCCTTCCTAACCCGGGAGCCCACCACGTCCCTTCGGTGATGCTGGAAGCCAGGCGCCCCTCTTGGGGTTTCGTTTGTTTGTTTGTTTAATCCCTGTGAGATACAGTTACAAGGTTGTTCATGATTGGGTTTCGGTCATTCATGTTCCAACAACTCCCTCTCTCTCCCTCCTTTCCTTCCTCCTCTCCCTCTCTCCCTCCCTCCTTCTCTCTCTCCTTCTGATTCCTCTCCCTCTCCCTCGCTCTATCCCTCCTTTCCTTCCTTTCTTCCTCCTCTTCACCTCTCTCTCCCTCTCTCCCTCCTTCTCTCTCCCTCTCTCTCCCCCTCCTTTCCTCCATCCCTTCCTCCTCTCCCTCTCTCCCTCCCTTCCTCCTCTCCCTCTCTCTCCCTCCCTTCCTCCTCTCCCTCTCTCTTCCTCCCTCCCTCCCTCTCTCTCCCTCCCTCCCTCTCCCTCCCCCTCTTTCTTCCTCCCTCCTTTCCTCCATCCCTTCCTCCTCTCCCTCTCTCTCCCTCCCTTCCTCCTCTCCCTCTCTCTCCCTCCCTTCCTCCTCTCCCTCTCTCTTCCTCTCTCCCTCCCTCTCTCTTCCTCCCTCCCTCCCTCTCTCTCCCTCCCTCCCTCTCCCTCCCCCTCTTTCTTCCTCCCTCCTTTCCTCCATCCCTTCCTCCTCTCCTTCTCTCTCCCTCCCTTCCTCCTCTCCCTCTCTCTCCCTCCCTTCCTCCTCTCCCTCTCTCTTCCTCTCTCCCTCCCTCTCTCTTCCTCTTTCCCTCCTTCTCTCTCCCTCCCTCACTCTCCCTCCCCCTCTTTCTTCCTCCCTCCTTTCCTCCATCCCTTCCTCCTCTCTCTCTCTCCCCTCCCTCTCTCCCTCCCTCTATCTATCTCTGTCTCTGTCTCTCTCTCTCTCTCTCCTTTTGGAGCTGCAATTCAGGAACTGAAAGGTCATCACGTGTCCATTCCTTCACCAGCACCCAGCTCTTGCCCAGCCATCATTGTCCTAGTGGTCCTTCCTCTGTCCTAACTGCCCCCTCCCACACCGTCACTTCTGGCAGCTCCCCGCTCTGAGCCCTCTCCTTGCGGGAGGAGGGGGCTTCGGGAGGGCCAGCACGCTGCCACACTGTCGTGGCATCTGGGGCATGTGGGACCTGGAGTGAGGAGGACGCTGAGCAGATTCGGGTGGCCGGGACAGGTGGGAGTTGGGAGCTGCGGTACCCGGGCAGCATGGACAGGGGAACACAAACCCAGCCGGACACTCGGGGAGCTGCCTCTGCTGGGGGTCTTGAAAGAGGAAGCCTCAGTTTCCCCTCACCAACAAGAGGGGAGCCCCGGGCTGAAGCCATAGCACAGCGGGGAAGGCGTTTGCCTTGCATGCGGCTGACCCGGGTTCAATTCCCAGCATCCCATAGGGTCCCCTGAGCACCGCCAGGAGTCATTCCTGAGTGCAGAGCCAGGAGTAACCCCTGAGCATCGCCGGGTGTGACCCCAAAAAGCAAGAAAAAAGAGGGGAGCCCACAGTTTCTCCTCGGCAGCAGTGCGTTTCTCCCCATGAACTGCCCCCACCCCGCCCCCACAGCCCCTCTTCCCTGGAGTCCCCAGGACCCCGTTCTCCTGTCCCAGAACTAGGAGTCACAAGACGAAGATGGAGAACAATCCCCGAGGCAGGTGGCTAGAAAGACAAACCAGTGCCACCCCCTGAGCTTCCTGCATTCTCTGTCACCCCAAGACCCGGTTTCCTATAAAAATCTCACAAAAAGAGCCACAGTTAACTCAGTCCTATGCTAGCTCCTCCCCACTTGGGGGGGGCGCCTTTCCTTCTCTCTTCTGCTTTCTAATAAACTTTTCTACCTTCCAACTCTACGGCAGAGCCTGGCAAGCTACCCGTGGTGTGCTTGATATGCCTAAAACAGTAACTGTCATCCCGTTGTTCATCGATTTGCTCGAGCGCGTGCCAGTAACGTCTCTATTCGTCCCTGTCACATGCTAGTGTAGCCTGATGGCATACTGGGGGCTCTTTCGGGGTCAGGGGAATGAGGACCGTCGTTGTTACTGTTTTTGGTATATCGAATATGCCACGGTAGCTTGCCAGGCTCTGCCGTGCAGGCAGGATACTCTCGGTAGCTTGCGGGGCTCTCCGAGAGGGACAGAGGCTTTTGGGGGGGCCTCTAATCGCCCTTACCGGTGCTCCCAGTCTACTGAGTGTAAGTTTTTGTTTGAATGCAAGTGTTGTCAGTGTGCAGATCGTTACAACATGCCAGTCAACCAACGGAAAAACTAGGCCACGCAAATGTGATCTTTTGAGAGGATCATCATCAAAGGTTGCTCTACGTGAAAATATTGACAGTACTGATTGATCCTGCGAAATTCTAAGGGGGTTTTACATCTTAGTTTGGTGTATCTGGATTTTCTAAGAAAAAAAAGCATCATATGTAATTTTCAAATATTGTTAAGGAATTCAATGAAAATGATGCATTTCTGAGGGGAAGAAACAAAATTGCACCAAAGGAAGGATATAGAAGTGCCCCGGGGACACACCAGAGGGAAGCATGAGGGTCCCCAGGCTTCAGACTTTGAACCTGTAAGTACAGATCCATTTGCTTGTCTGAATGTAAAGGTCGGCGATGAACAGGCCAGGGAGACTGTGCAGCAGGGAGGGCGCCTGCCTTGCATGCAGCCAGCCTTGGTCCAATTCCCAGGACCCCATATGGTGCCCTGAAGCAACCAAGAGTCATCCCTGAGCACAGAGCCTGGGGTAAACCCTGAGTATTATGTGATGCTCCCTCCCCCTCCAAAAAATAAAAGAAACCCCCAAACTAAAAAAGGTTATCAGTGAAGAGGGATTTGGGGATGGGGGAGAGTGTGCATGAGTGCGTGAATGCCTGTGTGTGTGTGTGTGTGTGTGTGTGAGAGAGAGAGAGAGAGACAGAGAGAGACAGAGACAGAGACAGAGACAGAGACACAGAGTGTGATAGAGAGCTAACATTAGCATTATGCCAGGGATTAATTACTCTTAAATGCGCTTTCTGCCCTTGGCTTGTGTGAGCTAAGTGGCAGCTAATTCTTTTCTTAACCTGCGAGGATTTTCCAGAGGAGCGAGAGGTCCACACCTTCAAAACTCAGACACACCACAGAGACAAAAACCAAAATACTCCAAATATCAAATGAGGTCGTGCTTTAGAATTTCTCAATGTATTTGTTTCACATTTGAAGTTTGACTGGGAGATTCACCGGACCCTTCCCCTTTTTTTGGCAGGGGGTCACAGCCAGTGATGCTCAGGGGTTACCCCTGGCTCTGCACTCAGCCGTCACTTCCTGGCGGTGCTCAGGGGTCCATACAGAATGCCAGGGATGGAACCCGGGTCAGCCACCTGCAAGGCAAGTGCCCTCCCAAGTGTCACTCTGGCCCCTCCCCCTGTTTCTTTATCACTGAGGAAGCCCCAAGCCCCCTCAGGCTGGAGAGAGAGAACAAACTATTTTCCACACATGTTTCAAATACAGAAAGGAATGAGGGGCTGAAGCAATAGCACCGCGGGGAGGGCGTTTGCCTTGCACGCGGCCGACCCGGGTTTGATTCCCAGCATCCCATAGGGTCCCCCGAGTACTGCCAGGAGTAATTCCTGAGTGCAGAGACAGGAGTGACCCTTGTGCATTGCCGGGTGTGACCCAAAAAGTAATTAAAAAAAAAAAAAAAGAATGATCTGGGGCGATGGAACAGCGGGTGGGGTGCTTGCCTTGCATGTGACCTACCCGGGTTTGATCCCCAGCACCCCCAGGGTCTCCAAGCCCTCCAAGAGTGCTCCTGAGCGCAGAGCAGGAATAACCCCTGAACATAGCGAGGTGTGCCCCCCCCTCAGTAAAGAGAGGGATCTTTCTGGGTTTGTGGGTTCGAGAGCAGAGGCAGCGGGTGGCTGACTGGAGGTGTCGGGCAGGCCAGAGCCCCAAGGGAGGTGCCATTGACAAGCCTATGTTCTTGCTGTCCCCACACGGCTGTGACAGTCACCCCAGCGCTCCAGCCCTTGCCGTAGCATTCACGGAGCCCGATTGGCCAATGACTGTGGCAGCCTGAGAGGGGTAGGAGTGGGGGACTGTGGGGATCATGGTGCCCCCCACACCCCGAAGGCTTCAGGGCCCGTGAGGAGCTGTGTCTCCCGCCCCCTGCTGGTCAGGCTCTGCTCAGGCCCTGGCGAAGAATCGGACCTTCTGCCACAGGGAACTCAAGCATTGCGGCGGTGAGTTAAGTCAGCCTCAAAGCAGCTGGGAGTGACTCCGGCTGCTGACGTCAGGGGGAACGCAGAGTCCCTGGGGAAGCGTCCATCACACGTGGGGTCTCCTCAGCACTTCCCTGAAGTGTGCGTGTCCCGTGGTTCCTCTCTCTGTCATCACTCACTTCTGTTAGGGTCTTCTTTCTTTATTGGATATTTACTTGTGGTGACGGAAAGTGAACCCGGGGGCTCATACATGCAAGGCAGCTGCTCCAGCCCTGAGTGCATCACTTCGGTCATTTACGAGAACGCTCCATCATTTGTGGTGCGGGGCGCTCTTGTTCATATCTGATGATTATTGTTTATGTTTTCATATGCGTTCGTTATTTTCCTTCAGGATCTTTTCTGGGTTGGGATCGAAGACCTAGAAATTCATCTTCACTCTAAAATCGAAGAATTATTTACTTGAACGTTTCTGCAACACATTCATAACTCTTTTGTTTTGTTTTGTTTGGGGGCCACAGCCCGTGGTGCTCAGGGCTGAGCCCTGGCCCTGCATTCAGGGGTCACTCCTGGAAGAGTTTAGGGGAACACGTGTGGTGCCAGAGATTGAACCAAGGTCACGTGTGCAAGGCAAACACCTTAACACCTGCAGTATCTCTCCAGCCACATATGCATGTGTATATATGTGGTATATATATGTGTATATATGTGTATGTATATATGTATAAATATATGTACATCTATATATACATATATACACACATACATACAGATATATATTTGTCTCTGGGTTTAGGGGTTTTTTTTTGTTTCATTTTGTTTTGTTTTGTTTTGTTTTTTGGGTCACACCTGGCGATGCACAGGGGTGACTCCTAGCTCCGCACTCAGGAATTACCCCTGGTGGTGCTCAGGGGACCATATGGGATGCTGGGAATCGAACCTGGGTCAGCTGCATGCAAGGCAAACACTCAACCCGCTGTGCTATTGCTCGAGCCCCAAAGGTTTATTTTTTCTAAATGAATTTTTTAGTTTTTCTACTAACATGCACTATATTTTCTTTCCCATTTTCTCATTGTTTGAAATTCATACGGGTCTTTGAGCTCATTCATGGCTTTAACTATTCTGATGTCCCTAATGTTATAGCTCTATAATTTTTGAGACCAGGAGGGCTTGTCTCAAATACCTCTTTTCTGTTTTCAAACCTGTGGGGTTGTCTTCTCATGTTATTCTCAACCAAGCTTTACGTTTCTATGACCTTGCTTTACAAGAAGGCCCCTAGTTGGTAGATGCTTCCTGCCCTGGATGCATTGATGACAAATCAGGTTATCAAGTGAAGGGAATCACGGAACGGGAATCAGTACTTCACTAGAAATTCTTCGGGGGAAAAAAAGGCATCTGAGGGGCCGGAGCGATAGCACAGCGGATAGGGCGTTTGCCTTGCACGCGGCCGACCCGGGTTCGATCCCCGGCATCCCATATGGTCCCCCAAGCACCGCCAGGAGTAATTCCTGAGTGCAAAGCCAGGAGTAACCCCTGAGCATCGCTGGGTGTGACCCAAAAAGCAAAAAAAAAAGGCATCTGAAGAGTTTTTTTGTGGTGGCCTATGAGGTACTTCCATTCTGTGATGAAGTGAGTTCTCAACCAGGCATTATGCTTGGGTGGACGTTCTGGATAAGTTAAAGAGGAATTATTCTCCCCAAAGGGTGGTCCCAAGTCAGAAAAGAAGAGAAGTTTGCTTTGCATGTGTGAGACCCTTGACTCAATCCCTGGTACCCTTCCCCCAGCACACACACAGATTGGTCCAATGGGAATGTCAACCATCACTGTAGCCACAGCAATGAATTCCAAGAAACACACAAAGATCGGTCATATGAAAATTGTGTGTCAACCATCATGGTAGGCCACAACAATTAATTCCAGGAAAATACCTCCCATGTTTATTCAGAGTATCCAAGACCATTAACTTTAACAACCCCAAGTTAAGCTGTGATCTGGGCAGGATTGTTTTGACGTGGGGTGATGAAATAGACTTTTGACAAAAATCCAAACCAAATTAAACATGGGCGTTGGTGTGCATGCATGCAACAGAAATCTTTGGGTTAGCAATTTTTGGTTGTTGATTTTGAAAACGTAATGCCTTTTAAAAAAACTCTCCCATTAGATCTGCTAGGAATGAAGCATGTGGATGGTTTTAAATTAATAGGAATATAATTGATGTAGAAACTCGCCATTTAATACTCACCGCATAATCATGTATGAACTCAGCCTTTAATACTCCTGTTTCAGCTCTAGGTCTGTCGCTGTGGATGGAGAAGTGATGTGGGCTCGAGGGGCTGGGGAGGGTGCGGGTGATGGCCTGGTATAAGGATTTCCCCTTCACATCCTCCAGTGACCTGTAGGAGGGTCTCAAGCCCTCCCTTGAATGAACTCACTGTGAGGGTCTCGTTATCTGCTCACACCACTGCTTCATCCCCGCCGTCCCCACTTTCCACCTTACCCTGTTCTGTTGATTTTACCATCTTGAGTATCTGCAGGATTATATTCTCCCTATGAATATCTCAGTTTAGGACTTTGTAGCTTTTCATCTGGCTTCTTAGGGGGCAGACAGTATATATATTTTTTAAGTGGGCCAAAGATTTGAACAAGCTCATCCCTTGAGAAGCCAAACACGGAGTCGGAAGCCCACATAAAGATGCCTGACGCCATCCGTCTGCAAGAAACTGGAAACTGAAGCCACAACAAGAAACCGATTCCCAGCAGGATGGTGGTTTGACCCGATGCAGAGTGATTAGGAAACCCATGGCCCTTGAGAGCCGTGCGTGGCCCCGTCACTCTCTAGAACTGTGGGGTTGTTTCTGGTAAAGGTGACCCTTTGCTGGTCCATCTTGGTGAGTTCCCTCCAGGTACTGACCCAAGAGAAATAAAACCACACATGGACAGGGATGTTTGCAGTGAATTGGGAAAAAAAAATTCAAGCACAGGTTATTTTTTTCGTACCTACAATGAAACTGGAGCGATAGCACAGCGGGTAGGGTGTTTGCCTTGCACGCGGCCAACCCAGGTTCGATTCCTCCATCCCTCTCGGAGAGCCCGGCAAGCTACCAAGAGTATCTTGCCTGCACGGCAGAGCCTGGCAAGCTACCTGGGGCGTATTCGATATGCCAAAAACAGTCACCAAGTCTCACCATGGAGACGGTTCTGGTGCCCGCTCGAGCAAATCGAGGAACAACGGGATGACAGTGCTATAGTGCCACAATGAAATAAGCAACAGGAGCTGGGACAGTAGGATAGTAGGCTAAGGCACTTACTGGCCCTGCATGCACCAACCGCGGTTCGATCCGAGCCCCACCAGGAATGATCCCCGAGTGCAGAGCCAGCCAGGAACAAACCCGGAGCATAGCCAGGTGTGGCCCCGCCAAAAACAAACAAAAAGACTCAGCAGCAAATAGAAATAAATGACTGGTGAAGCTGGAAGACTTGCTGAGCCCCACGGATGCTGTTCAGTCCAGGCAAAGCCCAGGGAGAGGGAGAGAAATCGGTGACCAGGACGGTTCCCAGTAGAAAGTACGCAGGCTCTGCAGCGACCCACCGTGGGTTGGCGGTGGGTCAGTGTACGAGCACAGACACCGCACCATGGTCTATTGTCCTGCAGCTGGAGTAAAACATTCACACGGAGCATGACAGAGCCTTTCTATCCTCCGGTAGACGAGCCCGGTGCTGGGTTTGTTCCAGCTTCAGGAAGACACTGCTCCGAAAGATCAGCCCGTAGCCACCGTAACCAGCGCTTCTTCGTGCCGATTCTGGGTCCCTCCAATAGGATTCTGGCCCCCTGCTGAGCCTGACAGTCTCCAGGGCAGCTCCCCGTCTCCGAGGTTCATCCTCTCCCCAGCACAGTTCAATTCCAGAAGCTTCCCCAAGCGCCTCCCTTTCTGTTTATAAAAACAGTCATGGACCGACCGCTCTCCTGGGTCTGTCTGGGCCCCGGCCTCCGTGCACGACCCAATCAAGTTCATTCAACGAGTCTCTGGCCTACAAAGCGAGATCTCGGCCGTGGCAGCTGCCTGAGATGCTGTTCACAGAAGACAGCGCTGGGCGCCAGGTGCCTGACCAACACTGGCTTCATCGTCACCGTGCTGGCTTACCCAGCCACCCCCATTTGGGTTGCAAGTTTATACAACCTGGGTTCACAGACCCAGGGGAATACGGTAGGTGGCTGGCAAATATGTCAGTCTTAGCAAGAAACCAGCCTGGCCCTTCATTTCACCAGCCCCACTAGCCTGAGTCTCTCCGTTTCCGAGGCCAGGGAAGCTCAATGAAGGCAAAGTTATCCTCAGTACAGCTTCTCACTGAGCCATAGCACAGCGGGGAGGGCGTTCGCCTCTCATGCAGCCGACCCAGGTTGCTCCTGGGTCGATTCCTCCACCCCTCTCGGAGAGCCCGGCCAGCTACCGAGAGTATCTCACCCACACAGCAGAGCCTGGTAAGCTCCCTGTGGCATATTCAATATGCCAAAAACAGTCACAACAAGTCTCACAATGGAGACGTTACTGGTGCCCGCTCGAGCAAATGGAGGAACAACGTGCTACAGCTTCTACAGTGCTGCAGCTTCTCAGATAATGATCCAGCGTGTGAGCTTGGCAGTGCTTGAACAATGCGCACATCAAGAACGGAAGACCAGTTGCTTACTTCAGGGCCCAGAGGTCAGAACACCTGCCTTGCAAGTGTACAGTCCCAGGTTCCAACACTGGCGTGAGCCTATGCATCAAAAGTGATCCCCTGAGGGGCGGGGAGGGGAACAGGTGAGACCCCCTCCCTGCCCCAGGGGACCCAGCTCCAGAAGCCAGAAACTCCCAAACTCCCAGAACTTAACCACCGCCATGCTCACGGCCGCTCTCCACCTGCTCGGGCCAAGCCTCACCCGTGACTGAACCTGTTCCTGGACACTTCATACGGCACAGCCTACCCAGACTCCAAGAGAACTGCACCACATTAGGTGGGGTTCAAAGTAGGAGGCAACCAACCAATCATAGAGGGAAATATTTTTTTACAGATATATATCATCATCATCATCATCCCATTGATCATCAGTTTTCTTGAGCGGTCTCAGTAACAGCCTCTCTTTACTCGTCCTTCCCAATGGTGCCCCATTGGAGGCTCTTCCAGGGTCAGGGGAATGAGACCCATCATTGTTACTGGTTTTGGCATATGAATACGCCACGGGGAGTTTGTGAGGCTCTCTCATGCGGGCAGGAAACTCGGTAGCTTGTCAGGTTCTCCAAGAGGGAGAACTAGATTATAAGATGTCGAGAGCTTGGTTTTATAGTCTCTGGATATATCACTGTATCACTTGTCATCCCGTTGATCTTCGATTTGCTTGAGCGGGGCTCCAGTAACATCTCCATTTGTCCTAGCCCTGAGATTTTAGCAGCCTATCTTTACTCGTTCTTTCCAGTGGTGCCACATTGGAGGCTCTTTCAGGGACAGGAGAATGAGACCCATCATTGTTACTGTATTTGGCATATCGAATACACCATGGGGAGCTTGCCAGGCTCTGCTGTGCGGACAGGATGCTCTCAGTGCCTTGCCAGGTTCTCTGAGAGGGAGAACTAGGCTATAAGAGGTCATATATATATATATATATATATATATATATATATATATATATATACACACACACACATATATTATATATATGTATATATGTGTGCATAAGCTTATATAAGCACTGTGCTATTTTCCAACACTGTTGCTGGGAAAATATTCAGAAATACTGCTTGTTTATTTGTTGGAAATGAAAAAAATCTGATCAAAAGAGTAAAATAATTTTTTTGAGTGAGCACTTTTTTAAAGTTTTTAAAAATTTTTTATTAGGAGTAAAATAATTTTTGAGACTATTTACAGCTCTTAAATCAATAATAATGGAAGTTACATACCAATCTCCTGCCCCTGCACCAGGCTGTCTTCACCGGGGCCCCTTGAAGGTAGGCGGTTGAGTTTCCCTCCCCAACCCAAGCAGAGCTCCGGCAGCCGAAAACCTACAGAACCCAGCCGCAGCCATACTCATGGTCCCTCTCCACATGCTCAGACAAGCCTCACCCATAAAGGTAGCAACAGAGGAACCCAGGTATGCGGGCCCCAGGGCTGAGATCTCCAAGCCTGCTCGAATCAGGTCTGGGCCTCCTCCACCCAGATCCCCAGTTTTCCAGTAGCTTGGTAGTCACACCCACAAACTGTCCGCTGTGCCGTGTAATCTCATTAACAGCCAAGATCCAGAGACCATAAAACAAAGCTCCCAGAAGAGAGTGATGCAGAATCTCAAATGGTAGAGCCTGGCAAGCTACCTGTGGCGTGTTCAATATTCCCAAAACAGTAACAATAATGGGCCTCATTCCCCTGACCCTGAACGCGGCAAGGACAAATGGAGATGTTACTGCTGCCCACTCAAGCAAATCGATGAACAACGGATGACAGTGATACAGTGATATAAAAGGACACAAGGCTCAACTTCTAACAATATGTTGGTGATATCTTACAGAAGGGCTTAGTGGCCCCTGGGTGGGGTACACAATCCTCACCCTCTTTCCTCTAAGGGTACTTTTCTGTAGCGTTTTCAGCGATTTTTCATAACAAACAATACAAAATATATTATTTCGGTTCTGCTTTGAGACAGGGATGGAAACACCCAAAATACGGTGGTGGGAAGGTGTCATGGTGGTGGGGTTGGTGTTAGAATGTTAAATGTAATCAAATAGAGTGAACTACCTTATAAAATAAGAAAAATAAATTTTTTTAAAGTGTGATCCCCTCGCCCGGCTCTCTGCCCCCATCTCCACCCCCAGGCGCTGCAGGGTCTGTCCAGCTGCCCCACAGCCAGAGAGGCGCAACTCTCAGAGCACCAAAGGGAACGGCCAGGAAGTGTGTGACCCCAGCCATGACCCCCAGCATGCACAATCCCGACCTCATGCCTGAAGACAGGCGGCACTGCTGCTCCGCCGGCCTCGACCCTTCCCTCCCGCCTGCACGGCAGGATTTCCTGGTCTTGGTATGTTTCCTAGTCCCCCCACCACCACCACCCAGTGGCCCAGACTTGCAGGGGGGCTGGGGGGGAGGGACCCTCTTCCCATCAGCCCTCTGGGCTGAGCTGGTCCCGGCTCTCCTATGCCTTAGCTTGATGCTCAGGCCCTGTGGGGACCAGCAGGGATGCTCCTGCCGCTGCTCCTGGCTGCAGTGCCGGGATGGGATGGGGTCAGGTCCCCCGGCCCCCTCGCTCCTCCTGGCCCCTGGTCATTCATGGATTTGAGCTTTGGAGCGGCTCCAGCCTCCTTCACTCTTATCCCCGGATCCTTAATTCTGTCCCTCTTAAAGTCACAGGGCATGCTAGCTTCTTCTTTTTCTTCCAAGAAACTATTCATTATTTCTCACGTTGAGTTTTTACCTTCCTACCATCCTAATGATTATACGAAGGCTTCTCCCTCCTTCCCCCACTCCCTTTCCCATCTTCGTTCTAGCACTTTCTATTTGCCCTGTTAACTCACAAATTTTCTTGTTTGGATAAGGCAATTACTCCTCCTCCTCCTCCTCCTCCTCCTCCTCCTCCTCCTCCTCCTCCTCCTCCTCCTCCTCCTCCTCCACCTCCTCCTCCTCCTCCTCCTCCTCCACCTTCTCCTCACTCCCTTTTTCCCTCCCTTCTCCCCGCCCGCCAGCTTCCTGCCATTTCAAAGCCCTGGCTTTGAAAAGTTTCTTTACTGGGTTTACAATCCCCAGTCAGCACTTTGGAGGTATCATTACACTCCCCTGGCTGAAGTCTGCAGCTAATAACATGTCTCCTGAAAATCTAATTTTCACTTGTAGGGCACCTCCGGCTTTTCTCTGGCTGCTTGAAGATCTTTGATTTTATTTTCCTCCATTGGCTTTTCCATCATTTTACTACAAATCTGGACTGGTGTGAATTTCTTTTCATTTAACCAGCTTGTGATGCGCCATAATTGATTTTCCGTTTGGTCCCTGGAGATCTGTATTCCCATTTATTCTGGAAAGTTCTGAGCCATTCTATCTTCCAATGCTTCCCCTCTTGTGCTCCCGATTCTGGAATCCAGGTGGGACCCGCTATCCCTCTCCCTCCCTTGATGATATTTCTCCCGCTCCTCAGAGTTTCTCTCCTTTGTGTCTGGGCTGATGCTGGCTGCTTTCTTCAAATTTGCTCTTTCGTTCTTTGTTAGGTTGTATTGAATTTACACGCGGCCCGAGTATGAAATGTTTCGTCTGCTCTGTCGAGGCGTGGACAGTTTGCTGGCTTGAAGTGGATTCCCGGGGCTGGAGCGATAGCACTGCGGGGAGGGCGTCTGCCTTGCATGTGGCCAACCCGGGTTCAATCTCCGGCATCCCATATGTTCCCCCAGCACCGCCAGGAGTCATTCCTGAGTGCAGAGCCAGGAGGAACCGCTGAGCATCACTGGGTGTGACCCAAAAAGAAAAAAAAATTGTATTCCCTGAGACCGATTGGCTCTAGTTCATGGTCAGTCTTGTTCTTCCCCGTCTCCCACTCCTTGGTGGTCAGCCTGTGATCTGGGCTGTCTGGAGTGCCTGGACAGTGTGTGCAATGCTGCTGCCGCCATCACCCCTCCCGCCCTGCTGCCCTGGCCTGCGTGACCAGTCCTCACCCCTTCCCGCTGCAGCTCACCAGAATCCTCCCGGCTGCTGTAGGGGCGCTGCTGTGGACAGAGACTTCGCTGCCGCAGGAAACTGGGGCATCTACCTCTGTAGGATATCATTGGTTTGTCCTTTCTCCCTTGCCACAGAGTTTGGGCTTATCTGGCAATAATCTCTAAACTATTCTAGACTACATTGGTATGTCCTGCTCCCCTTGCCACTAGGAGCTTAGGTATATCAGTCACACCCATCAAAGTGCTCCCGAGTCACTCTCATTCCTTTGTTTATCTGTAACCACTTCTACCAGTTTATCTGCTCTTCCTCTAATCAAACTCTGTTGGGGCTGGAGAGATAGCACAGCGGGGAGGGCATTTGCCTTGCACGTGGCCGACCCGGGTTTGAATCCCAGCATCCCATATGGTCCCCTGAGCACCGCCAGGGGTAATTCCTGAGTGCAAAGCCAGGAGTAACCCCTGTGCATTGCTGGGTGTGACCCAAAAAGAAAAAAAAAAAACTGTTAATTGGTAAGGTCAGACCTTGCTAGGACAGTGAACTTGTATTGTAAGTTAATACTGCCTTGCTCCTCTCCTCATGTCTTTTGAATAATTTACTTTAAAGCTGGGACCCTGTGCGCCTAAAGACTTTGACTCCAGAGATGTAACACATTCGGGCATCCAGCGCAGCATCCGATAGCGATGCATTGGGACTGCGAACTGGGCTACAACTCTGTGCTGCCGGGGGTGGATTTTTTTTCCTCCCCACCCTGCCTTCCTGCACGGAAAGCAGCGGCCTGGCGGCACCCACGTGGCAGGCGCCATCTTCTGTGACTCCAAACCCACAGGTATTCGGTTTTTACTTTTGGGGCTCCCAGGAACTCATGGGAAGGGGGTGTAACCGGCACGCCCTCGGCCCAGATAAATCCGGAGCCACTGAGCGCGAATCAGACCCTCTGCGCCTAAAGACTTTGAATTCAGAGACTTCTTACAGCAATGCACTGGAACTGTGAGTTGGGCTATGTAATTTCTGGCAGAACTTTCCCTGGACTTTATACAGAAATCCAAAACTGCGCGACTTAACATTTATAATTGTCAGCAATGTGAAACGGTTCCTTTTGAACAGGTCTGACTTGGGGGGGGGGGGAAACTCCAAATAATAACAGTAAGTTTTTGTTGAAATATTGAAGGTTTTTAATGTAGCAGCCACCTCTCTGGACTGTGAACTAAGTAAAAGCCCCACGCTTGCCGATGCGGCGTGGCGTACACCATACACCATACTATGAGGCGCGGGAAGGAGGATGAGGGGGAAAAAGAAAAAAACAAATGGGAAAAGGAAAAAGGAAAAAAGAAAAAAAGAAAGAGAGAGAGAGTTATGTACTTGTAGCAGTGGGGCTACATATCTCTTCATTTCCAGCAATGAAAAACTAATTATCAAATGTAGTAGGTCTGTCTCTCTTGGTTGGAAACTCCAACAACTATAGTGAGTTTTGTGTTGAATTATGGAATGTAATCAAGGTAAAGAAAAAATGAAGTGAAATTCATTAGTTATACAGTAGGGGGTAGGGGGTAGGGGGGTATACTGGGGTTTCTGGTGGTGGAATATGGGCACTGGTGAAGGGATGGGTGTTTGAATATTGTATAACTGACATATAAACCTGAGAACTTTGTAACTTTCCACATGGTGATTTAATAAAAAGTTTTAAAAAAAATAAAGCAATATCCTTTTTGTATGGACAAAGAAAGACATTTATTAATATGCTTTGGTAACATGGGATTTAATTGGCTTCAAATATTATTCACTCCTGGGTATCTGCTTTCTTGACTTAAGCGTCAGCTGCCCTTGCTTCCTAACACCCCCAAAAGCAGGGTCCTGACGAGGGACAGGACGGACCCAGGGCAAGTGGTGAGTTATGTGCTACCCTGGCATCAAGATGGGCCTGGCCAAAGTGCCTAATGCTTAACTATATGTTAAGAGCTTGGTCATGGACATGTCATGTCATGATCCAAAAGCAACGATGAAACTAGGACCCTGCTAGGGCTAGGAAAGACTAATCTGGCCTGGGCACTGTAGTCTGAGATCGAGGTGACCCCCGGAGAGCAATTCTATAAGCTTAATGCGTCTCTTGCTATGTCCATACAAAATGATTTATAATATGAATACTTATATGTTAGTTGGACAAAGAGAGGGGAAACACACCCATGGGTTTCCACTCTTGGGCGGATATCCTGCTGAAAAAGATCCTGTCCTAGTGAAAGCATCCCCTAAGGGATAGAACTTTACCCCCTATTGATTGTAACCACACCTATGCATAAGCCCCCAGCCGGGATGCGGGGGATTTAAGGTGGCTGTGAGAGGGGGCTGGGGGCGAGTGCTGGCAAGTTCCAGGGGAGATCCAGAGAAGGAGGAGGTAGGATGGGGGAGGAAGAAGCAGGAGGAGAATCAGAGGAGAAGAGAGAAGATTGGAATAAACTGCGATTGAGACCAACCATCTTGGCTCCATTCTTTCCTTCACCTGCCTCGTCATCGCCATCAACCTCCCCAGGGTGGGGAAGCGGCTGGAGACTACCGAACGCGGGTGGCGGGAGAGACAGCGCCCTGCCCTGGGCCCTGTGCCTGGCTCAGTACGGTGAGGAGCTCCACGCCCTTTTCTTTTCTTTTTTGTGTTTTTACACACACCTCGAGCCTCCCACACCCTCCCTGGGTTCTGAACTCCCAGCAGCCTTCCCGCCCCCTCATCTGACAGACTTGTCTCGCTGATGGGAAGCCGAGAGCCCGGGAACCCCCAGAGGCAGGTGGCTGTGAGTAGACCTCGGGCTGAGAAACCTGCACTTTCCTAGCCGCGGCCCAAGGCGGGGAGAAGGGACCAGCAACTCCCGCCTCTGAAACTCACCCTAGCGGGGTCCTGGGGCCAGGTGCAGGACGGTGCCTCGTGAGCAAAATACGTGAAGATTTTAAGTACAGCACAAGTATTTCCGAGGCAAATACTCTTATTGACCATCTACTATACATTTGTCCTGCCAATAGTCTCTAGGAAAAGCAAGGGCCAGAGAGATCGGACAGCAGGCAAGGCTCTCGCTGTCCTAACCTGGGGTGACCCGAGAGCAGAGCCAGGAGTAAGCCCTGAGCACAGCAGGAGTGACCAACAACAACAACAAAAAAGGTGCTTTAAATTTTTTAAAAAAATAATTAAAAAGAGTACTGTGAAATGTACTTTTAGAGTCAGCTACAGTTTGGACACTAATGAAAAGATGATCTGATTTTTGAAAAGTGAAAATCATTGTTCCACTGGTTCGCTGCTTGCAAGGCAAGCATGGTGCCCACTGTACCACCACTCTGACCTTTCAATACATCTGATTTTTCAATCATCTGTTGACAGGTACTTCAGTTGCTCCTATATTTTAGCTATATTGTAAATACAGTAGCAATGATGGGTCTCATTCCCCTGACCCTGAAGAGCCTCTAATATGGCACCGTTGGGAAGGACGAGTAAACAGAGGCTGCTAAAATCTCAGGGCTAGGATGAATGGAGACATTACTGGGCCCACTCAAGCAAATAGTTGATCAATGGGATGACAGTATATACATACCTCTCGGAGAGCCCGGCAAGCAACCGAGAGTATCCGCTCGCACGGGCAGAGCCTGGCAAGCTCCCCGTGGCATATTCGATATGCCAAAAACAGTATCAACAGGTCTCATTCCCCTGACCCTGAATGGGACTCCAATCATTGGGAAAGACGAGTAAGGAGAGGCTGCTAAAATCTCAGGGCTGGGAGGAATAGAGACGTTACTGGTGCCCGTTCAAGTAAATCGATGAACAACGGGATGACAGTGATATAGTGAATTGAAAAGAGAGAAAGAAAAGCAACTTCCATGTTCCTCTCAGCTCTCTTTGCACGTAGGAAGGTTGGCCCTGGAACAGGCTTATCACGTGCAAGAGCAAAGCTCTGTATGCTGAGTCCCTTCGCCTTCAGCCCGACCGAAGTGTGCCACGATGAGGGAGACACAGCAGCCCTTCTGGGCTCATGAGACTGAAAGGGCTCAGGAGGATGAAGGTGACAAGGAGAGACACAAAGAGTGGCCTGGATCTGGATCTGGATGAATCTGAGGAGCTACCGAAAGGTGCTCACACATCCTCCCTCCAACACTGCGGGGGGGGGGGGGGGAATGCTCTCCCGAGCCACCCCAGATTCCCATCTTTGGTTCTAGAAAAGCTTCTGACTAGGGCTGAAGTGATAGTACAGCAGGTAGTACATTTGCCTTGCACGCAGCCAACCCGGGTTCGATCCCCGGCATCCGAGATGGTCCCCTGAGCATTGCCAGGAGTAATTCCTGAGTGCATGAGCCAGGAGTAACCCCTGTGCATTGCCAAGTGTGACCCAAAAAAGAAAAAAAAATTTTTTTTAAAAGACTGAGTGATTTAAAGTGCCTGCTTCTACTAGATCTCTTATAGCCTAGTTCTCCCTCTCAGAGAACCTGGCAAGGTATCGAGAGTATCCTGCCCACACAGCAGAGCCTGACAAGCTCTCCATGGCATATTCGATGTGCCAAAACCAGTAACAATGATGGGTCTCATTCCCCTGACCCTGAAAGAGCCTCCAATGCAGCACCACTGGGAAGGACGAGTAAGGAGAGGCTGCTAAAATCTCAGACAGGGACAAATGGAGATATTACTGGCGCCCGCTCGAGCACATCAATGGGATGACAGTGATACAGTGATACAGCTTCTACGAGACAGGCCCTTTAAGGGTGGCTGCATACGGCCTGGGAGTATTTCATCCTCAAGTGTGTGACGGTTGGCTGGAGAATCTGGTATTCTCACAATATTATAGATGACCAGTCCACAAATATTTCAGTGTGTGAGACTCTTCTTGAAACTTTCCCAAGGAGATTATTCTTATTATAGTTAAAACTTGTGAAAGGATGTTTCCTACAGAATGGCTTGAACTTACTGAGTTACTGGGAAGAATCTAAAGGTCCCAAAACATGTGAAGATAAGACAATTGGATGGTCCAGTAGGATGGGGTGGTCTATAGTCATTGTAATTTCCCTCTTTTTTTTTGGGGGGGGTGAGGGGAGTGCTCAGGGCTCACTCCTAACTCTGTGCTCAGAGATCACCCCTGGTGGTGCTCGGGGGCCATATGGGAAGCCCTGGATCAAAGCTGGTTTGCAAAGCA
>NC_073313.1:266279773-266294773 GCF_027595985.1 Sorex araneus
GAGAGAGAAAGAAAGAAAGAAAGAAAGAAAGAAAGAAAGAAGAAAGAAAGAAAGAAAGAAAGAAAGGAAGGAAGGAAGGAAGGAAGGAAGGAAGGAAGGAAGGAAGGAAGAAGAGAGAAAGAAAGAGAACATTCATTGAGAAATGCTTTGATAGATGTTCTCCCCAGGTTCAAGTCAACAAAATATTCACCAAGTTGCAAGAACTCTTCTAAGAGTGCAAAATGGACCAGAGAGAGAGAGAGGGAGGGAGAGAGGAGGAGAGAGGGAGAGAGAAAGGGAGAGGGAGAGATGAAGAGAGAGGGAGAGGAGAGAGAGAGAGTGAGAGGGGAGAGAGAAAGGGAGAGAGAGGAGGAGAGAGGGAGAGAGAGGAAGAGAGAGGGAGCGAGGGGGACAGAGAGAGAGAGGGAGAGGGAGGGAGAGAGAGAGGAGGAGAGAGGGAGAGGGAGAGAGAGGAAGAGAGAGGGAGTGAGGGGGACAGAGAGAGAGAGGGAGAGGGAGGGAGAGAGAGAGGAGGAGAGAGGGAGAGGGAGAGAGAGGAAGAGAGAGGGAGCGAGGGGGACAGAGAGAGAGAGGAGAGGGAGGGAGAGAGAGAGGAGGAGAGAGGGAGAGGGAGAGAGAGGAAGAGAGAGGGAGCGAGGGGGGCAGAGAGAGAGGGAGAAGGAGGGAGAGAGAGAGGAGGAGAGAGGGAGAGGGAGAGAGAGGGAGGGAGATAGCTCAGTGGGCCGAGCACCTGCGTACCATATGGGTGACCTTGATTCCATCCCTGCCCTACAGGGTTTGTGAGCACTGTGAAGAGAAACTCCTGAGCACAAAGCTTGGAGCCACTCCCCAGCACTACTGGTTGTGGCCCTGAAACCAAAGTCATGACTAAAAGGAACATGACAGTAATGTGGAGACAGCTTGGTGGTGGCACGCAGGGCTTGGTGTCTCCAGGTGAGCACTGGACCAGAGTCTCCAGGTGAGCACTGGACCAGCGTCTCCAGGCGAGCACTGAAATCCAGCCCTTCCCGACCCCTTCCCCGGGCGCAGCCTCCGTCCAGATGCACGAGCACAAACCCAGGAAAGGTGCTGGGAGCAGAGTCCCCGACGGGTGGCCGGGATGCGGGTTCCCCCAGCTGGGAGGGTGATTCCGCTGTCTCACACACGCCACGTGCCCCCTGCCCCGTTGGCCGGTGCAGAGAGCTGGGGAGGCGGGGGACGGGGGTCGCTGATTCTCTGGGGCCCGGCCCTGCCCTCAGCCCCTCGCGGTCCCCAGAGCCGAGCGTGCACGACACCCATCCACTCGTCCCGTCTCCATCTCCACCCTGCCCCTCCAGCGCCCTCCCCCGCCTGCCCTGAGCGCCCCCCGGGGCCTGGGGTGGAGGCACAGTCTCTCCCTGACCCCGTCAGCCCCCCGGGGCCTGGGGTGGAGGCACAGTCGCTCCCGACCCCCGTCAGCCCCCCCCAGACCCTGGCACAGATGCCTATTCGCTGGCTTTTGGGGGACCCCTGAGACCCTCCCCACCTCCTGGGGTTGGAGGTGAATGTGAACCTGGTGCTGCCCAGGCCGGGACCCGGCCACCCTGTCCAGGGCCCCCAGGGCAGGCCCAGGCCGAGCTCAGGGGCCACTTGCTGCTGAGGCTGAAGCCTGCGGGGACTATGGGCCCCGAGGCGTCTCCCACCCCTCAGAGCCAGGCCTGGCGGGGAAGGAGCAGTGTCTCTCAGAGACCTGACGGGCCGGGCTGCAGGGCTGCGGGGGAGGAGGGTGGGCAGCTGCAGGGGCTGGGTGAATCCAGAGGAGCCCCCCACACCCCCCACCTTGGATTCTCTCTCCCGGCAGCCGTGAAAAGCGCCCATTGTGCCGGGCCGGCCCCCGCCTTGGCAGGCGCGTGGTGAGAACAGACGTGTCAGTCACTTTCACGGTTTCCAGGGCCGCCGCCAGGAGCCAGGGGCGCACGTGGGAGCCGGCGTGGAAGCGCCAGTTACTTCCCGTTCACGGTCCCCGCGAGCAGGGCTGCGGCTGCCAGCCTGCCGGGAGACACGCGTGTTTATGGGAGAAGGTGTGAGTGCTGTTGGTGGGCTGTGAGCAGGGACACACACACACACACACACACACACACACACACACGCACACGCACACACACGCACACGCACGCATACACACACACATGCGCACACACACACACACGCACGCACATGGCGCACACACAACGCACACACGCACGCACACACACACACGTACACGCAGGGCCCTCTGCTGCTCTGCAAGGCTCAGGCACACGGGTGCCCCTAGGCGGCCCCTTGCTCGCCCCGCTCCAGCCTGCTCTCGTTCTCCAGCGCCGGCTGCGCCCGGTCCAGCAGGGTCCCCTCCCGACAGGGGCTGACCCGGTCACCGCCCACTCAGGGTAGCACCGCCCGCTTCACAGAGGGAGAACTGGGGCCCGGCAGCACCGGGCATGCGGCTGGAAGCAGAGACTCGGGCACAGCTAGGAGAGGCGGGGGCCGGGCAGACATGGGCACGGCTGTGGCAGAGAGGGCTAGGCTGCGAGGGGCAGCGTCTGGGTGCAGATGTCAGTGACAGCTGGGGGAGGGGGCCAGAGGGGAAGGGGCAGTGTGACAGGTGGGCCGGGGTGCACTGTAAGAGCTGGGTTGGGGTGCAGTGTGACAGGTGGGTCTGGTGCAGTGTGACAGGTGGGCCGGGTGCACTGTAACAGGTGGGCCGGGTGCACTGTAACAGGGGGGCCGGGTGCACTGTAACAGGGGGGCCGGGTGCAGTGTGACAGGTGGGCCGGGTGCACTGTAACAGGTGGGCCGGGTGCAGTGTGACATGTGGGCTGGGTGCAGTGTAAGAGCTGGGCCGGGTGCAGTGTGACAGGTGGGTCGGGTGCAGCTATCGTGGGGGGTCGGGTGCAGCTGTAAGTGGCTGGTGGGGTGCGCCCCGGGCGTGTCCCAGGAGCCCGCAGTGTGCCAGACCCTCGCCCTCTGCGGGCCCTGGAGACTCGGGTCAATCAGAGACGCTCAAACCAGGAGACTGTCACACTCCCGCCTCGCCCAGTGACAGACGCCGCAGCACGGGGACCTTTGTCAGCTCCGGCTCCCTGAGAGGCACAAGCTCTTGTGTGAGAAGAAGGGGCTGTGGGTTGGCCACTCAGGGTCCAGGAGCCAGGACTGGGGCCACCTGCTGCTGAAAGCGGGCGCGGTGAAGATGGACAGTGGGCAGCGAAGTCCCTGAAAGAGCCTGGTGGGAGGGAAAGAGGTCATGGCCGTGACATATATGTGCACACGGAGCAACACGTGCACACGCGCGCACACACACACACACACACACAGAGCTGCCCCTACACAGTCTCACATACACACTGGCTTGCCCCTGCACTCTCTCTCACACACACACACACACATGCACACACACAGGCCTGCTCTTACATGGTCTCACACACACAGGTCTGTTCCTACACAGTCTCTCTCTGTGTCTTTCTGTGTCTCTCTCTGTCTCTGTGTCTCTGTCTGCCTGTTGTCTACGTCTGTCTGTCTGTCTGTCTGTCTGTCTGTCTGTCTCTCTCTCTCTCTCTCTCTCTCACACACACACACACACACACACACACACACATAGCAGCCTGTCCTTGCAGAGTTTCTCTCTGTCTCTCTCTGCATCTCTGTTTCTGTCTCTCTCTCTGTCTCTGAGACCACCCTGCACCTTATCACACACACATGCGCGTGCACACGCAGACCCTCTGCCCCCGAGGAGCAGGCGCCCGGCCCTGGTGGAGTTTCGGGGTCTTTGCAGGGCGGGTGGCTGTGAGCCCGTGGGGGGCGTGGAGGGCTCAGCACGCCCAGGGCAGAGGCCCCCGGACTCACCGCGCCCACTGCCCCTGCTGGAACAACTCCAAACGCTTAGCCGCCCCTCCCAGATCTACCGAGAAAGCTCCCCCTGTGCCAGGGCCGCAGAGCCGCTGCCCCCCGCCCCCAGCCCCCCGCTCCCCCGGGCCTCAGGCGGTGCGATGCCGCGTGCAGGGCAGACATCTCTCCAGCCCCTCGATTACTTTGGGCTGGGGCCGTCATCTTCCCTCTCGTTACAATACGGAGTCGCACGTGCCACTTCCCGCTCAGTCTTCAGACGTCCGCGTCCGGACATACGTGAGCGGCCCTGAGACGCGCTCTGGCCCCATCTCCGCTGGACAGGAGACGCCCAGGCCCGCTCTCGGCCCCCGCCTGCCAGGAGAGCCCCACACCCGTCATTTCTCCGTGCGTCTGTTTGTAACATCTGATTGAGCAAACATTGCTGGTGAAAAATAACTTTCCCTGCTCTGGGCCACAGTGGTCTTCAGCCAATTAATCAGATGATTAATAACGGCAACACATAATTGAATCCAAAGCCCGTCTGCTGCTCCCCGGACACACGGCGGCCTCTGTTCATTGTCTCTGGTGCCAACAGTGGGGTTCCCTCGGCCAGACAGAGGAAGGCGCAGAAGTGCTGGACTCCAGTGGGCAGTGGACGGCCGCTCACGCTGAAAGTATACGTTTCCGGAAGGTGTGAGAAACATCTCAGCGGCTGCTCCTCCCAGATGGGAGTATAGAATGGGGCCCCCATAGCCGTGCCACCGGACTCCACACCAGGCTGTTTTCACTCGGGGCGCCCCAGAATGGGGGCGGGTGAGACCCTCCCCACCCCAAGGGACCCAGCCCTGGCCACTGACCTCCACTACCCAACTGCCGCCATACTCCACGACTTCCTACCCATTTTACATAATTACCACACTATAGTTGATGGAGTCCAGACAGTAGGAAATAGGCAACAAATCATAGAGAGGAATATATATATACATATATATATATGTATATCAAAGAGCCTGGCAAGCTACCGAGAATATCCCGCCCACACGGGCAGAGCCTGGCAAGCTATGTGGCATATTCGATATGCCAAAAACAGTAACAATAGGTCTCATTCCCCTGACCCTGAAAGAGCCTCCAACCGTTGGGAAAGACGAGTAAGGAGAGGCTGCTAAAATCTCAGGGCTGGGAGGAGTAGAGACATTACTGGTGCCCACTTGATTAAATGGATGAACAACGGGATGACGTGACACTGTGATACAGTGATGAGAAACATATACCTCCCAGAAGACACACAATGAACAATTAGGATATTGATTATCCGCCAGGTCTAAAATCAAGACCAGTGTCTAGAGTCTGCACTCTATGCACCCGAGTGCTATCACGGGGGTTAAGGCATTTGCCCTTTATCTGGGCGACTCGGGTTCGATCCTCGGCACCTCACAGGAAGTGCTCCCTGAGCACAGAGCCAGGAGTAAACCCCGAGCGCCACGGAGTGTAGCCCCAAGCTAATAAATAACTAGAATCCGTCAACTATGGTGAACTGGGCTAGCACCCAGGACAGCCTGCACCGTGAAGGGCTGAAGCAACACCTGGAGAGGAAGGCGCCTGCCGTGGCTGCTGGCAGCTCTTGGTTCTGGGGGGCAGGGAGGGGGGCGGAGCTGCAGGCGGGAGCATTTCAGTCACTGTCCTGCTGTGCCCGAGTTTCGGGTCCCAGCTGTGGAGAGACCAAGTCCACACACGATAATGCAGAAGCAAAGGAGCTTTATTACTGGCCCGAGCCACCGCGAGCTCGAGCTAGGGTCCGAGTCTCATCCAACGCAGCGGAGTCCTGACAGGGACCCCGACTCCGAATCAACAGCGGTCTATATGGGGCTGAGAGTTAAGGGCAATTTACACACGGGCCTATTTTTAGCATCGTCCCCTGACAGCAGTGGTCAGCAGTGAGACAATGCTGAGTCACACAGTACTAGGAGGGTCCAGTGACCCCTCGTGTCCGGCCAGATCCAGCTGCCCAGTTCCTTATCTCGGCAAATGACTCAACGGGGAGTTTCCCAGAAACTGCAAGTCCCGCTCTGGGGAAACCGAGGCTGAGCCCTCGCTGAGACTGAGTGTCGGCTGCAGCTCGCCAGGGCATCACTTTCGCCCTCACAGTCCCCGAGGAAGAGGAAGGACCCACAGCCACCGCCCCTGCGGCTCTCGGAGGGCCAGGGCGGGAAGCTGGGGGACCAGGTTCTCGGCAGAACCCACAGGAGGGGCCTCGCCGGACCCCACTAAGCACCTTTCTCCTCTCAGGGGCGGACGCCCGAGAAACTGTGTCTTGTTGAGGTGCAGAGCAAAGCAAACGTCCCTGGGAGCCCCCCGGTCACAGCCACCCGACCCCTCTCTCATTCTTCCCCCGGGCCACCGCTCAGACGAGGAAAATGGGTCTCAGGCTTCCCCTGGGCCAGCAAGGGGCTCCAGGCCTCGCGGCTGGAGGCTCAGGGCTGCCCGGGTTCCCGTCCCAGCCCCACAGGGGTGGGGACCAGGACCTGTCCCCGTGTGACCTCGTGAGCTGATGTCACCAGGCAGATATCAGTGCTCGTGCTTGGAGCCCTGGCCGTGCCCCAGCCCCGGGGGACACCTTATATTGCTAGAGGGTCCGGGGAGCTGTCCCGGCCGGCCACACACAGAGGTGTCCTTGTCGTGACTGTCCCTGGTCCCGATTGTCCCGGACTGTCTTCACTGTCCCTTGTCCCTTGACGGTCCTGGTCCTCTTGGTGGCACGGCTTGCTCTGCACTCTCGGCTACCGAGACAGAGACGGGATGTCCCCTCTGGCTTGGCACCGCCCTGCGGGACGGAGAGGAGACGGCGGCTGCTGAACGCGGGCAGGTTCGAGTCCCGGCCTGGCCGCCTGGGTGCCTGGACAGTCACATGGCAGGATTCACAGCCCCAGCACCGCAGGGCCTGCCGTGCAAGAGAGCGTGAGAGACTCCATCTGGCAGGGAGGATTTCACGATCATGACGGACCCACATCTCCAAGGGACCCGGGTCGGGAGAGGGGGCAGCGAAGGCCCTTCTGAGTCAGGAACAGTCGCATCCGTGAGGCTACACAAGGCCTGATCCCACACGAGTGCCCAGCACAGACCAGGGCGGCAGCCTCCTGCCCCCAGGAAACGCACTGTGACCCCAAAGGCACGGAAGGCACTTGTGCAGCAGAGGGAACGTGCTGCCCATGTCCAGAAAGACCCTCACCACCCTCCACCCAGCCCCCCAGCCCCGCTCTCCCGAGCAGCCTAGCCTGGGCGTGGCCGGCATCACCAGCCCCAGGGGGGCATCTAGAGACTTCTTCACTGTCTTCCTCCCAGCCAGGGGGCCGTCAGAAGGCTGAGCCTCGCAGGGGGAGCAGCTGAGGTCCCCCCAGAGCCGCTGGCTCTCCGGAAAGGCGAGCAGCTGAGCGGAGAGCCTGGGTGAGGCGCGGGACACGGGTCGGCCCTCTCTGGAGGCACTTCCTCCTGACACTCTCGGGTGTCGTGTGTGCCCAGGCTTGCCCTGGCGTGTCAGAGGAGCACGCGTGGGACGGTCTCCCGAGCAGGAGGAAGCCCGGCCCAGGCCCTGCCGGCTGGCCTTCGTGTCCTATTTGCAGCCCCGGGAGTCACAGTCTGTAACGCTGAGGGTGCCCGTGGGTTGGGTGGGGGCGGGGGTGGCACTGGGCTCTACGCCCCGGGGTGGGCCGGGGGAGACCGTGCCGGGAACAGATTTCCATATGGGCATCCCAGGAGCGTGTTCTTGGGGGTGGCCACAGCCCATGAGATGGGAACTTGGGGACAACACTGTGATGTGTAGCTTTGGTCTGTGTCTTGGGAGAAGGCGAGAGAGCGAAGTATTAGCACTGAAGGGAGTGCAGCGGGGTCGGGGGGGCGGGGGCACAACTCAGGCCAGCCATGTTCACGGCCTTCCTTGGGCCGGCCTGGCCGCTCCACAGCCCCCGTGCCCCTGAAGGTGCCAACGCTGACGCCAGACCTTTGGGTCTACACGTACCAGATCACCCCGGCCTGGCTGTGAATGACTAGCTGCCACCTGGCTGCCACCTGGCCGTGTCCTTGGCCCCCATCGGTGACCTCCTGCTGGGCCTCTGGGCCTTCTCCCAGAATCAGCGCTTACTCCAGGCTAGGAGGGTCTTCACGAGTTTCACCCCATGACTCTGGAGCGCACCCAGGCCTGGCCGAGTGTCGTAGGGCCGGTAGCTTCGACGCAAAGCGGGAATCCCGGGGCACAAAGAGACTCGGAAGCATGAGGCCGTTAGAGGGCCATGAGGGAATTCCAGCTGGCGCCACGTCACGGGGGAACACGGCAGTTCCAGGAGAGCCGCAGGAGAGAGCCGTCCTTCGGTGGTGGCCGTCGCAGGTGGCTTACCTGGAGGGGGCAGGGCGAGGGGGCAGCAGGGAGGGGCTGGGGCGTCTCTTCCCCCTGGGCCCCCCGGAACGTGCCTGGAGGACCTAGAACCAGCGGGAGCTGAGGCGACCCTGCATGGCACAGACCTCACCCGCCCCGCTTGGCCCTCAGACCACACCTGAGTCCCACTAGGTCCACGTGGGGTGGCCCCTTCCCAGGACTCCGTGGGCTCAGGCTGGGGCGGAGAATCGCCTTTTGCAGGACGGGGAAGTCAGTCCTAAACCTTACCCAGGCTTGTGGGAGCCGTCACCTTCCTTCACAGAAAAGGATTTCAGGCCGCCCACGAACGCCACTCCCCGCCCCCCCCCCCCCCCCGGTTCCTGATGGAGCCGCTGAACGGCCATGATCCCAGAGACTCGGAAACAGATCTCGGAACCCAGAGGCTTCGGGCAGAAATCCCTCCAGATTTAATTACTAAAATCCTAGAATTCCAAAATCCTATGTTATTCATAATCAGCAATAGAAAACAAAGCGTCTAACGTGGCCTTTTCAGCAGATCTAAGTGTTGGGGGGAATCTCGAATAACAACGGTGGGGCTGGTGTTGAAATACTGAATGTAATCAAATAGAGAATAACGTGGACATCATCTGCCACCCAGGTGGGGGAGGGGGAGGGGGGTATACTGGGGTTTGGGTGGTGGGAAATGTGCACTGGTGACGGGACAGGTGTTTCATCGTTGTATGACCGAGTCTAAACCTGAAAGCTTTATAACTGCTCTCACGGTGATTCGATAAATAAATTTTTTTAAATAAATAAATTTAAAAATAAAAAACATAATAAAAAAAGAATTTCAGGGCTGGAGAGATAGAAGGGCAGGTGCTTGCCTTGCACGGGGCCAACTAGGGTTTGATCTCCTGCACCCCATATGGTCTTCCCAACCCCCCCCCCCCAATCCCTAGACATCTGAGCCCTGAGCCAGGAGCAGGTCCTGGTCACCACCGGGTGTGGCCCCAAACAAACAAACAGAACAGGAATTTCAGGAGGAGATACATAACGAAGTAAACAGTTTTATTTCGAGACTGCGAGGAAGGAAAGAGAGAGAATAACATGTTCCAGAGGGAACACGGGCTTGTCCGGAGGCGGCGAGGCTGAGCGTGAGCGTGACATCACAGGTCACCCCCGGGTGGGAGGTGCGTGCTTGCCTCTCTGCAGAGTGGGTGGCAGAGGCCAGTCTCCCCGGCTGTCCCCACAGAGGGCTTTCGATTCGACCTAGGTGTGAGTCCGTCGCCATGGTGACGTGAAGGAGGGAAGCTGATGTTCGCCTCCATGTCCTGGTCGGGGCAGGGTCCAACCTCCTCTGGGCCCCCACAGGCGCCGGGGCCTGGGCTCGGTCCTATGCCCGCAGGGTGCCCTGCACCAGGGCTAGTGACAGAGTAACTTCTTGGCTTTATTGTGTCCCAAGAACCCACTGCCAGGCCCCGCCTGCTCCTCCCCGCACCACCGACCTACCACCTTCGACGTGCAAACAAGGAAAAGTGGGGGGGAATATTCTAGAAACACAGAACTCCCAGGGGAAGCGCTGATGTGTCCGCTCACGACTGCCGGAGAGAAGACCTGGGGAGCTGCTTTGAAAGGTTGGGTGGCTGTGTGGGCAGGGCAGGGTCAGCAGAGGCAGCAGGGAGGGGAGCTTGCGGAGGGCATGGGGGGAAGAGGCGTTTCCAGACTATTCCTCAGGCTGGCTCGCACGGGGACGAGTTTCAGAGTGACTGAGCCCCTCCCCCAACCATCCCCCCAGCCAACGCGCTCAGCCAGAGCAAACACGATGGCTTGGATGTTGGGACTTGGGATTCCCCAGTTTTCCCTGGGTGGGCTCAGATTCCAGTGGAGATGAGTGAGCACCGAGAAGAGGGTACCAGGGCTGGAGCGATAGCACAGCAGGGAGGGTGCTTGCCTTGTACGTGCCCAATCCGGGTTCGATCCCCGGTTCCCCGCATGGTCCCCTGAGCACCGCTAGGGGTAATTCCTGAATGCAGAGTCGTGAGGAATCCCTGAGCATCGCCGGATGTGGTCCCCAAACAAGCAAACAGACAAAAGAAGGGGGCCCTAGGGGGCCTGCGCCCAGAGACTCCCGAGGCAGACTGACTTGAGCGCCACCATCAGGCAGACCTCTGAATTCCCAGCGCCCTTCCTCTGCTGACACCTCCCGCTCCCACCACGGCCAGGGTCCCAGGCCAGCGCCCGCCAACCAGCATGCAAATGTACTTGGTTCCCTGAAGAAATCCCTGGGGACTGGAGAGGTAATACTGGCAAGGTGCTGGCCTTGCACACGGCTACCCAAGCTTCCATGCCCGGCATCCCATTGGCTCCAAAAGAAATTCCCACCACCTACTCCCTAGCACAGACTCTCCCCTGGCTGTCTTGAAGGTGTTGTCTCTCTCTTCCTGCTGTCTCTCCTTTCTCTCTCACCAGCTGCCAACTCTGACAAGGTGGTCTCCAGTTTCATCACTGGGGAATCAGCTTCTCCCCATCTTCCAAAGGACAAGCAACATGACTTCGCTAATTTTTTCCCACATTTTCATTCTCCACATCTGTATTTGGCTTGTGTAGAATAAGAATAGTCAAAGCATTCTCAACAAAGATGGTGTCAAAGACCAGGATGGTGTGTGTGTGTGTGTGTGTGTGTGTGTGTGTGTGTGTGTGTGTGTGTGAGAGAGAGAGAGAGAGAGAGAGAGAGAGAGAGAGAGAGAGAGAGAGATGCCAGCCATTGTATCCAGGGCTCAGTCATGTAAGGTATATTCTCAAACTTTCTTTTATTTTTTTAATTCGTTTCTCATTGATTTGCAATATTGCAGAATAACAGATACAGCTTCTTACCCCTTTATGAGTTTAGGATCCTCCAGCAAAGTTCTTGCACCCCCCCCAGAGATCCCTCTGCTCACTCCTTCCATTGACCTGACCCCCCCCCCCCCCCGCAGTCACCACTCAGCGCCACTGACTCAAGGGGTGATTTTTTTTTATTAGGGGTTTTGCTCAGTTTGTTTCCTTTAGTGATTTTTATTCCACAGATGAGGGGGACTGTCCTGTCTTCCACTTCCAGATGTCTTTATCACTTTCCCAAACATCTGGAAGACTTGTTCACACTGTAAATGAGCGCCTGTCGCTTTCTTTTGTGGAGATGAGGAAGAACAGTTTGGGTTCAAAATTTCCACACGGCCCAAGCTTCTGCAACTGTATCTGCAATAGGAAACCACATCCTATCATTCTTCTATTTCTTATTATTCTTAGCTATTTCTGTTATGCATTGGTTTCAAAATAATGTGTGAATTTAAAGGAAATATTGCAATTTATCAATGTTTAACTTATTTTAACCTTCATTACCCCTATATAATGTCATCCAATAAAACATCATTCTTAATTGTGCCTGGAATTGTGTCTAAGTATATATGTTAAATGTTAGCCAAAAAAAGCATCATGAGGGGGCTGGAGCACAGCGGGTAGGGCATTTGCCTTGCACACGGCCGACCTGGGTTCGATTCCCAGCATCCCATATGGTCCCCTGAGCACCACCAGGAGTAACTCCTGCGTGCAAAGCCAGGAGGTAACCCCTGTGCATTGCCAGATGTGACCCAAAAAGCAAAAAGAAAGAAAGAAAGAAAGAAAGAAAGAAAGAAAGAAAGAAAGAAAGAAAGAAAGAAAGAAAGAAAGAAAGAAAGAAAGAAAGAAAGAAAGAAAGAAAGAAAGAAAGAAAGAAAGAAAGAAAAGCATCAGGATGATGAATTACAAAGGATGTTCTACGTTGAGACTGCTTTTTTTCAGGTCAGAACAGTGGAAAGGGCATTTGCTTTGCATACAGCCAGCCTGGGTTGGACCCTGAGCAACACATCTGGGCCTCTGAGCCCACCAGAAGTGACCCCTGAGAACAGGGGCAGGAGTAAGCCCCGAGCATCACCATGTGTGGCTCCAAACTCCTAAAACCAACCAACCAAAAAAAAAAAAAAAACCAAAAAGACTCTTCTACCAATCTCTGCCTTGCAAATATTAATGATAAATTATCTACATCCCCAAACTCTCAGGGGTCACATCTTATTGCCTGTTTTTTTACAAACCAAGCCCATTTCTTAGGTTAAATTTGCAAAGACTTCTGTGCCTCAGTGTAAGCTTCCAAAAAGAAAAAAAGGTGCGTGGGCCCACGAGGGGACTCGAGAGTCACCTCCCCAGGCCGTTCCACGGCAGCGGTGGATGACGGTGAAGGAAGGAAGGGGGATGGCGAGACAGAACCGGGCCCCAGGCTGGTGGGTTGCTCATTTCTCTCTCCTCCGTGGCATAGTCTGATCTCTCCCTTTATGGTGCAGTCGTAGTTAAGTTTTGGTGTTAGTCCCGGTCTTCACAGTTCCATCATCCTAGTCTCCTCGCAGACCTCAAAGTCCTCTCTTTGATTATATCTTCTTCCTCGTCTCGAGGTAGTCTCATGGTCCTCTACTTTTGGCCATCGTTGTCATCTAGTCCTCCTTCTAGTCCCAAAGTCCCGAAGTCTCCAAAGTCTCAGTTCTCCTCCTCATCTTCAATGTCTAGTCATCAACCTGCCCGTCCTCAATGTCTGGTCCTCAGCGTTAGTCCCCAGAGTCTTCAACATCTCGTCCTGAGCATCCGGCCCTCAGCAGCTCCAACCTCTCCCTTCCTCTTACCCCCTACTGCATAGTTATGTAGAAATCACAAAGGGTGGGGACACAAAGGTGGGGCTGAACGTTACCATAACAACAAAGAGAGGTAAGGCTCCTCCTTCAGGAGATTAACTCAAGGACAAAATCTCATCTGAGGGTTCAGCGCTCCAGGTTACTAGGAGACCCACTCAAGGGCGGGATTCCACCCGGCGTGTATTGCTTTCTCCTTTCCTCAGCCAGTCATCCATTCAAACAGTCATAGTAAATTTACTTCTTAAAATATTTCTAGCAATGTCATTTTGTATGAACACAGTAAGAGATATATTAAGCTTTTTTAAAAGGTTGGCTCTCCCTGGGGACAACTCGCTATATATTCCAAATTACAGTCCTCGGGCCAGGTCAGTCTTTCCTAACCCCAGCAGGATCCTTACTCAGTTATTTTTTTTCAGGTCATGACACTTTGTCCATCACTGTGCTCTTAATTTATACTTAAGTATTATGACGCTTGGCCTGGCCCATTTCAATGCCAGGGTAGCTCAGAGCTTACCCTGGGTCCATCCAGTCCCTCGTCGGGACCCTGCTCTTGGAGTGCTAGGAAATAAGGGCAACTGAGGGTTAAGTCAAGTAAATATGAATGCCTAGGAATAAATATATTTTGGAGTTAATTAACTCCCATGTTACAAAGCATATCATCAACTGTCTTCCTGTGTCAATACAAAAAGGACATTGCTAACTAAACCATGCAAATGGCATAAAGGAAAGAGAAGAGCAATATAGGTTTATCAGAGCCTGATGGAACTGAGTGTGCCTCAGTCGTACTGCTATGGGAGTGGGTCAACAAGCCTTAAGCTTCCTGCAGGAGGAGCAAGAACAGCCCAGTGTTATCCAACATCTCAGAAGATGCTTATTTCCTTGAGGGAAGTGTGTTACGAGCGGGTGTCTTATCACCTCCTCCTGAATAGAGATAAAATTCTGTTGCTTGTCACTTGACTTTTGCAAATTACAGTGCAGCTCAATCTAGATGTTGACGCCTGCTGTAGGTGAGTAGGAAGACAATCAGCACTTTTAAATGCTATAATATCTTTTATTGTATTTTTCTTTGAAAACCCAACAGCAGAGGTTGTGTTGGTTGTACTGACATCAAGCACTGTGTATAAGGTGCTAAGTGGGGAGCATGTCACTTCAGTGCATGGATTCCTGCACGAAAAGGCATTTAACAGTGACAAATGACCATCGCCTAGTTCCACCAGACTTTCCTTTCCCTTCTCTCCTTTCCAGGGCTCACACTCAGCAGGGCTGGACCTGGCATCACTTGGGTCCACCCACAGTGTGGGGCACAGAGCTTGGGCCTTGGGGATGTGAGGTGTGTGCTTTACCACCTGAGCTTTCACCTCTGCACGGCCTAATCCGAACAACTCCTAAGGAAAATGATCACAGAAACGACACACCCACCCTGCAAGGCAACAGAAAGGAGGAATTCCTTCCAAGCCCTTCTATGAAGTCACATTGAGCTTGATGCGAATACAACAAAATGGTTTGCAGAGAAGGAGTATTTAGGTTTCCTTCCATCATACATGCAGATAAAAGACACTGAAAAGAGTAAGCAACACTTTTTGTAGAGCTGAAACAATAAAGTCAGTTCACATTTATACCAGTCATGCAAGGATAGTTTGATACAACAAAAGTCGTGGATGCTATTTCAGTATATTAATTAGTTAAAAGGAAACACAATGTAATAAGCTCTGAAAAGTTTCAAAGGCATATGATAAAAGAAGTACCCAATTACAGTTTTTTTTTTTTTTTGGCTACAGAAAAATGCAACCAGAGATGCACAGGGGTCACTCCTGACTCTGCACTCAGGAATTACCCCTGGCGGTGCTCAGGGGACCATATGGGATGCTGGGAATCGAACTCGGGTTGGCCGAGTGCAAGGCAAATGCCCTAACCACTGTGCTATCGCTCCAGCCCCCACCAATAACAATTTTTTAATTCAAAATTTTGGAACAGGGGGTTGGAGCGATAGCACAGTGTGTGGGATGTTTGCCTTGCACGTGGCCGACCCAGGTTTGGTTCCCAGCATCCCATATGTTCCCAGAGCACCACCAGGGGTAATTCCTAAGTTCAGAGCCAGGAGTAACTCCTGTGCACCACCAG
>NC_073313.1:266299773-266347273 GCF_027595985.1 Sorex araneus
GGCCCAGCAGGGGGAGGGTGGGAAGGGGGGACACTGCGGACAGTGGGGGGGGATGTGCACTGGTGGAGGGTGGGTGTTGGATCCCTGTATGACTGAAACTCAGACATGGAAGCTTGTAACTGTATCTCACGGTGATTCAATTAAAAAAAAAAAATTCAGGGGCCAGAGAGATAGTACAGTGGGTAAGGCCCTTGCTGTGTGTGTGTGGCTGACCCAGGCCTGATCCCTGACACCCCACAGGGTCCCCTGGCACCCCCAGGAGGGATCCCTGAGTGCAGAGGGAGGAGTGAGCTCTAAGCACTGCCAGGCGTGGCCCCCAAACCTAAATCTATAAATAAACTTTATTCGAAGGAACAGACTTCCGGAATAAAAGACAAGGTCACCAGACAGAGAGAACTGCAGTGATGATAGCCAGGAGCGTCGAGCACGTTCCCAACACGAGAAAAACACGAGACAATCCTTGAAGATCTTGTCATTGGCCTTAGACAGAGAACCAACATCTCCAGGAACAGCGCCGGGAGAATCGCTTCCCGGGCACGGCTGCGTTGAGATGTTCGGGACCGTTGTGGCGTGTCTAAAGTCTCCCAGCATTCCCGCTCACACCCGGGACCCGCCGGCTCCAGCTTGGCCTCCTGTCCCGGGTGCCTCGAGAGCTACTGACCCATCCACCCACCCAACAGCCATCCCTGGTTACCCACTACTGGAACATTCTTCCCTCTAGGGGCTAAGAAGCAGGAGTAACTTGCAGGCTCCGAGGGGTGCTGACACCCTAACAGAAACCCCGTGTCACCTCTTTGTGGGTGCCCTGGACTGGGGTTCTGGGTCTTCCGGAAAGAACAGAGCAGACTCTGGGTATCTGTCAGCCGTCACTCATTCTCCCTCCAGCACCCGGCCCGGCGCTGTCCTCCGCCCCCCCGCCCCCCCCCCCCAACTCTCCCTCACTCCCCTGCAGCCGCCACATGCACGAGGGGACACTCATGCTCGGATCCGCCCGTCCCCTCCAGCCCGCCCCCCTCTGCACGACCCTCACCTCCAGCCTGTCCTGTAAGCTGGCATCTGCGTGCCTCCCCCCCGCAGGCTGGTGCAGACTCTGCCAAGGCACCTTCTCCTCCTCAGACCCGGGTCCCGCCCTGGCTTTTCTGCCCCAGAAAGTCACACCCGTTAACTCTTTAGTCTCTTTCCTGCTGCTGGGTGAGGCAGAGTGAACCCGTGTCCTCAGAGATCACCCAGGTCTCCGAGCCAGAGGCCTCCTGTCCCGTTTACTCTCCTTCTCCCGCTTGCATATGGAGCCCCCGTGATTCCGGGGCTTAGAGCCCGTGCTCCCCGGCACACAGCAGACGGGAGTGGGCACCCCCTGCCTGTCTGCATGTATTCGGGGCTGAAGACTAAGTCCTTTAAAACTCAGAAGCCCATACAGAGGAACCCTTCCCCCGGCCCCCCAAGACTGACGGTGTCACACTGCAGGGTTTGGTGGGTTTGCTCCACTGCCCGGGACACTGAGAGCGCGTGGCTTGCCTGCCACGTCTTCACCAACGCCAGAGGTAACGACTCCCCTTCAGCTTCCTCTGTCCTAGACCCTCATCAGGCCCAGCACTGTCCTTCAAAGGTAGTTGACGTCCAATTCCTTTTTTTAATACATTGTACTGGATCACTGTGAGATGCAGTTACAAACTTGCATGATTGCGTCCCAGCCACACAGTGCTCGAGCACCCGTCCCTCCACCCGTGCCCATCTCCCACCATCGTTGTTCCCAGTGTCCCTCCCACCAGCCCACCCCACTCCCTGCCTCTATGGCAGGCCCCGTCCTTCGTACTCTCTCTCGTTTGGAGTGTTAGGGTTTGCAATACACATACTAAGAGGCCATCATGACGTCCAACTCTTGTTCGTTGTATTTGATGAGCAATTCTCAGGTCAACTCAAGTCTGTCTTCCTTAACGCCTCCTGTGAGGTTTAAACTGTACAAGTCCTCTGCCGTCTAGAAACCAAAACCTTATCACCTCTTTTGTTTGTTTTTTAATAGCCCCGCTCTGACAAGCTCTACTTTATTGGGCTGTGTGTTTAGCTGAGAAGCAACTATTTCCTCCGAATATCCTGCCAATTATTGCGCCATCCTTGACTGAGAAATCTTTGGTTTCCAGCCCCGTCGCCACCCCCTCTAATACGAGTAAACACTCAGCAGCTTCGGGCACTTTCGTTCTTCCAGTTCTGTCTGGGAAAACGATTCACCTTAACCAGCGAAATTCCCCATTTGCTCACGTAACAGCTAGATCTGACGACAAATAGATTTCCCAGCTTACATTTCACTCCGTGTATTGGCCCACTTCTTTATTACTAAGGTTATGCTTAGCAATTCTAATTTGTGGGTGCTAAAACTTTCTTTTTAAAGATCTTTTAACCGATGCTATGTTTCTAAGTGCAAAAGTTGTTCGGTGAGTTTGTGTATTTTGCCAACTTCTCCCGAGTTCCCCAAGGCCCGGGCAGTGCCCTGGAGCCCCTCATCACCCACGAGAAGATCGCAGAGAACTGAGATGACCCCCCTGCCCCGCGCCAGGCCCTCGGTTGCATGTGTGTGAACTTGGAACCGGAGAAGGGCCGGGTTAGGAGGAGGGCTGGGTTGTGGGGAGGACCCTATTAGGGGGAAGGTCGGGTTATGGGGAGGCCCGTGTTAGAGAGAGGACCGAATTAGAGGGGAGGGCTAGGTCAGGGGGAGGGCTGGGAGGGGGAGAGCTGGGTCAGGGGGAGGGCTGGGTCGAGGGGAGGGCTAGGTTGGGGGGAGGGCTTGGTTGGGGGGAGGGCTGGGTCGGGGGAGGGCTGGGTCGGGGGAAGGCTAGGTTACGGGGAGAGCCTGGTTATTGGGAGGGCCGAGTTAGGGGGAGGGCCGGGTTGGGGGAGGGTTTGGTTGGGGGGAGGGCTGGGTCGGGGGAGGGCTAGGTCAGGGGGAGGCCTTGGTTGTTGGGAGGGCTGGGTCAGGGGGAGGGCTAGGTTACAGGGAGGGCCTGGTTATTGGGAGGGCCTGGTTATTGGGAGGGCCGGGTTGGGGGAGGGTTTGGTTGGGGTAGGGCTTGGTTGGGGGGAAGGCTAGGTTAGCGGGGGCTGGGTTGGGGGAGGGCTCAGTTAGGGGGGCCCTTAGAGGGAAGGCTGTGTTGGGGTAGGCCGAGCTGGGGGCTCACAGGCAGGGGAGAACCCTGCTAAGGGAGGGCTGAGTAGCGGGGGGAGGGATCTGACCTTGAGGCAGTGGAACCCGGTGCTGTTCTAGGGGCCGCTTGGAGGACTCCAATGTGGTTTGAAACTTCTACTTATATCCTACTTCTCTTCTGGGAGAACCTGGCAAACTTCCGGGAGTTTCCTGCCCACATGGGAGAGCCTGGCAAGGTCCCCGTGGTGTATTAATATGCCCAAACCAGTAACAAGCTGGGTCTCATTCCCCTGACCCTGAAAGAGCCTCCAATGTGGCACCGTTGGGAAGGACGAGTAGAGAGAGGCTGCTAAAATCTCAGGGCTAGGACGAATGGAGACGTTACTGAGACTGCTCGAGAAATTCGACAATCAACGGGATGATGATGATGATGATGATGATGATGATGATGATGATGATGATTTATTTTTACTTATTTTTGCTTTTTTGGGTCACACCTGGGGTGACTCCTGGCTCTGCACTCAGAACTCACTCCAGGTGATGCTCAGGGGACCATATGGGATGCCGGGGATCAGCCCCAGGTCGGCCACGTGCCAGGCAAGTGCCCTGCCCATTGTACTACCACTCCGGCCCTCCACTCTGCATTTTATAAGCACTTACTTCTTCCCACGAGCTCAAGCTCTCCCACTCAGGCTGGGAGCTGGGAGTTGTGACGTTTCCGTTTCCCAGGCTCACCGGCCTCTCAGGCACACTTGGTCGTGTTTGCCCCCCAAGTTCTCCCTCTGGCTACTGAAGCCAGAGCTCCCAGAACCACGGTCGGTGGCAGGATCCGGTTCTGAAGCTGGAAGCGCTCTAGGCGGCTCAGCGGGCGAGCTCTGAGCTCTCTGGCCGCCGGAAGACAAAGCTTCCTTTATTTGGGTTCATTCTGGGGACTTGGGGGCACACCCGGCTGCCCTCAGGCATACTCCCGGCCCTGCACCCCGGAACTACTGGCGGGGCTCAGGGGACTATGTGAGGTGCTGGGGATGGAACTCGGGTTTGCCGCGTGCCGGGCCGTTTCCGTTCCTCTCAGAGGCCTTGTTCCCCGCAGGAGTGATCATGATCGTGGGACCTTCTGGAAACCTCCCCCCCCCCCGGGTCTATTGACATCCTTTCTGCTTTTATCTTCCATCTGAAGTATGGCTGAATAGATTCTCCCCCGTTACATTACCCCGACCCCGGGCCTAAGCATCACGGATGCTCTAACACAGCGTGATGCAGCCGTGAATTTATTTGCGGCTCTTTCATCGAGGATGCTTGCCGCTTTATTAATACAAGTCTCTGGCAGGAGTCCTGGAGGAGAAAACACGTGGTTTACCCCTCTGGGGCGCCCTGAGTGGGACTCTGCGCCAGGCTGCTCTCACCCAGAGGGGGGCGGGTGAGAACCCTCCCCACCCCAAGGGACCCAGCCCCGGCAGCCGACCTCCACTACCCAACAGCCGCCATGCTCCAGGCCGCTTTCCGGACCTCTCTGCCAAGCCTCACGCAAGAATGAAATCCCTCGGAACCCAGATAATGCGGAACTTTGTGACCTTGGACTCTGGACTCAACAGGACGGAAGCCGAGATCCTCTGCAGGCTATCCCCCAGGCTATGCCCCAATCTGTGACCCAGGGGTCACACCCATAAGCCTCACCCTGCCACACCCTGCCGGCACCAGGTAATCTCCTCATCGGCCTCCCTCCAGATCTCAAAGGCTGCTCCTCCCAGACGGGAGTATAACAAGCAATACAAAATAAATTATTTAGGGGCCTGCTATTGGGGCGGGCTTGGGTGGCGGTTGGGAAAATTCAAAATAATGAAGGTGTCATGGTGGTGAGATTGGTGTTGGAATGTAATAAATTAGTGCAAACAAATTTATAAAACTTAAATTAAAATTTTTTTAAAAACCAGAGTAACTGTGGACTCCAGATGCTGTTGGATAATTCAATTATCAGGCAAGAAAGAATCGAGCGGGCCAGAGACGTGGCTCCATGGTACGCTTTGCAGGCAGGAATCTCGGGTTCGATCCCCCAAATCGCATGTCCCTCAAGTGCAGCACAGGCGGTAGCTTCTGGGTGTGGTCCCCAAACAGAAAGACTCACAAAGTCGGGGGATTCAGAATTTAAAACTTCAGAGACAACAGGGGGCTGGAGCGATAGTTCAGCGGGGAGGGCGTTTGCCTTGTACCTGGCCAACCCAGGTTCAATCCTTGGCATCCCCTATGGTCCCCTGAGCACCGCCAGGAGTGATTCCTGAGTGCATGAGCCAGGAGGAACCCCTGAGCTTCACTGGGTGTGGCCCCAAAAGCCAATAAAGAAATAAATAAATTTTAAAAAAATGTCAGAGGTTACAAATGCCAAGAAATGGTTAACTAGTGGTTGCCAGGGGGGAAGAAGACGTTGGTCGGTGTTTGAAGGGTATAAGCGTGGGGCTGGAGCGATAGCACAGCGGGGAGGGCATTTGCCTTGCACGCGGCCCCACCCAGGTTCTAATCCCAGCATCCCATATGGTCCCCTGAGCACCGCCAGGGGTAATTCCTGAGTGAAGAGCCAGGAGTAACCCCTGTGCATTGCTGGGTATGACCCAAAAAGCAAAAAAGAAAGAAGAAAGAAAGAAAGAAAGAAAGAAAGAAAGAAAGAAAGAAAGAAAGAAAGGAAGGAAGGAAGGAAGGAAGGAAGGAAGGAAGGAAGGAAGGAAGGAAGGAAGGAAGGAAGGAAGGAAGGAAGGAAGGAAGGAAGGAAGGAAGGAAGGAAGGAAGGAAGGAAGAAAGAAAGAAAGAAAGAAAGAAAGAAAGAAAGAAAGAAAGAAAGAAAGAAAGAAAGAAAGAAAGAAAGAAAGAAAGAAAGAAAGAAAGAAAGAAAGAAAGAAAGAAAGAAAGAAAGAAAGAAATGAAGGGTATAAGCGTGCTTCACTTGGGGGACGTCACCGCCTCTCTGGGAACCGGGTGGGTTCAGGTGTTCACATACGGCGGGAAGGCTAGAGTTAGCGACCCGCACAGAGAGTGGCTCAGAGCAGATCTTATCATCTTTATAATCCTCACGTGGCCACAGACACCCACGGCGGTTACGTGAGACTGTGCAGCCGGAGCTTAGAGGGACGAGGCTTCTCAGGACTACAGACAGTGGGTCTCGGTGGGACGTGCCACCTGTCTCGCCGGCACAGCCAGGGACATTCCAGAGCTGAAGCAAGAGGAGCGGAAAGAGTGAGCATTTGCAGGTAACTTTGAGATGCTCCCTCGAAGGAAGGAGATTGAGTCTTTAGTTTGTTTGATTCTGATCCTGGTTACAAGGGCAGCAAGAACCACAGATTATGTAACTGCACACCCCACACACACAGGCACACCCCACTGAAAACAAAGACCTGATACTTATCTGCGGGGTGAGGGGCTGGAAAGACTCTGTGAGGCATCTAAAGCCAGCGTTTCTGCTGATGTTTTGCTTTTTTATTTTGGGGTGGGGAGTCACACCTGGTGATGCTCAGGGGTTCCTCCTGGCTCTGCACTCAGGAATTACTCCTGGCGGTGCTCAGGGGAGCATATGGGATGCTAGAGATCAAATCCAGGTTGGCCATATGAGGCAAACAGCCTACCCACTGTGCTATCACTCCAGCCCCTCTGCTGATGTTTGGGTAAGACTGCTATGCCATTTATTTTTTATATTTATTTATTTATTTGTTTTTTGGGTCACACCCAGCAATGCAGCAATGCACAGGGGTTACTCCTGGCTCTGCACTCGGGAATTACCCCCTGGTGATGCTCAGGGGACTATATGGGATGCAGGGAATCGAACCCTGGTCGGCCGTGTGCAAGGCAAAAGCCCTCCCTGCTGTGCTATCGCTCCAGCCCTGCTAATGCCAATTAAGCGGAAGCTCCTTGGCTTCATTCTCTGTGAGGTTTGGGAACGTGCTGTTGGTAACATGCTCCAGCCCGGTTCCTTCATGCCTCCTGGGGAAACACCAACTCCTGAGAGGTTTCCAAGCTGAGGGTGGGACTGCGCCGTCCCCACAGTGAAAAGGGTTTCTTCCCTGCAGGACCGGCTGGGTCAGCCCCACAGGGAGCCCCGAGGGTTCCGGGGCACACACACCACCATCCCCCCCCCGCGTTTGGCTGAGGACTTGATCTCTTCCTCTGCTCTTCTTTCTTCCTTAGCAGACGTGCTCGACCTCTGTCTGTTAGGGGGCACGGGGCTGGGCTGTGGCGTCCTGGAACCCAGAGCCACCAGCTCTGCACACCCCAAGGGAAAGCCCCACACGTCACGCACTCTGGTGCAGCCAAACTTGCAGGCTGGGAGCAGCCCCCCAGGTGCCCAAGGCGGGGGCCCCCCCACCGCCTGCCTGACTCCTACCGTCCCTCGCTCCCCCGCCGGACCCAGGACAGCGCAGGCGAAGGGTCAGCACTGCAGCCTGCCCACAAGCTCTGGTGTCGGCCAGTGCGTAGCCTCTGCCTAGGGGTGATTTCGGCCAGTGGGGTGCAGAGAGGGTGCCGGGACAAGCCGCCTCTCCCCGTCGGAGAAGGGGAGACCCCTGGAACAGCCCCTGACAGCAGGAACATGGCTCGTGACGAGGATCCGGGAGGGCCCTTTGGTCAGTGCCGGAGTGGACTTGGAGAGGATGAAGAGGCAGATTCTAGAAGGCGGGTCCTGGTTCTAAACGCAGACCCAGAAGCTGGGTTACCAGCTAGGAAGTAGGCGGAGGGTCCAGGGGTGGGGCAGACGGGGATGTTTCTGGGGACGTTGAGTTCCAACAGGCACGCAGGAGCCGAGGAGAAGGCTCGAAGGTCGAGTGTGTGCTCGGCATGTGGGAGCTCGGGGTTCGATCCCTGGCACCGCACGTTCCTCCAAGCCGGGAGCGCCAGCCCCCTGGGAAGCGGGATCACGAGATTCATGTCAGCTAACTGACAGCGGTAACCACACTGGGAGTATAAATGCATCGACTTATTGTACCGCCCAAATTTAGGATTGCCAGTTATATCTCAATCTTAAAATGTCTTGGGGGTGGAGATATATATATATATATATATGTATGTATATATATATTCAAGTTATAGTTTAAAAACTGAGTTTGTAAAGCAAAAAATGGAAAAGGATGCAGAAGAGAGCAGAGAAAGTCTGCATGTGAGGTGGCTTCATTGAGAGCAGCTTCTGAGACAATTGGCCAAACAGTGAAAGAGTTTCTGTTTCAGAAGTTCAAAGACCCATGAAAAAGAAAACTTCAGTGTAAATTGGTGTGAGACATATTCTAATGGGATAGATCTATTAGGTACACACAAATGTGATTGAGAAGGTTTTTTTAAATAATATCAGACTAAATAATGTGAACTGTCACTATGTCACTGTCACTGTCATCCCATGATTGTCTATTTGCTTGAACGGGGCCAGTAACGTCTCCATTCATCCGTCCTAGCCCTGAGATTTTAGCAGCCTCTCTTTACTCGTCCTTCCCAATGGTGCCGCATTAAAGGCTCTTCGGGGTCAGGGGAATGAGACCCATCATTGTTACTGTTTTGGCATATGAGTATGCCATGGGGAGCTTGCCAGGCTCTCCCATGCGGGCAGGAAACTCTCAGTAGTTTGCCAGGTTCTCCGAGAGGGAGAACTAGGCTATAAGATGTCACGCGGCCCCGAATGTGAACTAACATCAGATAATTAATGATTAAGTCATTAATCAGGGAAGAATATTCAGGTCAGTACAGAGGCAACTATAAAACTACAACAATCAGGAATCTTTATGTGCCAAACAAAATGGCCGTGAATATTTAAAGTGAAGTCCACTAAAATGCTAAGAAATAATTCATTACCCCAAATACAAAAACTTAGAGTTGAAGAATTTACCAAGCTAAGGGGCTGGAGCAATAGCACAGCGGGTAGGGCATTTGCCTTGCACTCGGCCGACCGGGTTCGATTCCCAGCATCCCATATGGTCCCCCAAGCACCGCCAGGAGTAATTCCTGAGTGCATGAGCCAGGAGTGACCCCTGTGCATCGCCGGGTGTGATCCAAAAAACCAAAAAAAAAAAAAAAAAAGACAATCAAGTGTGAAAAACTAAGCATGCCGTAGGACAAAGCAATGTCATCCTACAATCAAGGAATACACAGAAAAATTCAAGAAACAGGCTGGAGCAATAAGACAGCAGGTAGGGAGCTTGCCTTACATGAGGTCAACCCGGGTTCTAGTTCCTGTACCCCATATGGTCCCACAAGCCCCACCAGGAATGATCCCTGAGCACAGAACCAGGAGTCAGCCCTGAGCACCATTGAGTGAGTCCCAAAAGCAAAAAAGCAAACAAGAAATTAAGAGATCAAATAGAAAGATCTAGTCATCATGTGTGTCCTCCCTCTGCCCCAGCTCCCCTGAGCAAATCTGGGGTAACAAGGACCAACTGTGGTTGAGGGCTTAGGGAGCAAAGACCTGTGCTCTTAGGACACCCAGGTCAGTGTCCGGAGCTGATGACTCAGTTTACCATGATGCTGAGCGCCAGCATGAACTAAAGCCTGGAGGCCACACTGCCGGGAAGAGAGCAACTTCTTCTGCTGGACTTTCCTACACGGAACTGCTGGTTACCCATCAGATTACGTCTCTGCTAAAGAACATTCTAGGTCAGGTCCACACCTGAGGGCTGGGAGGCGGCTCAAATGGCTCACGCAAGCCTTGCATGTGGGAGTCCCAAGTTTGCTCCCCGGCACCGTATGGTCCCCTTGGTTCCTCTGGGAGGGACTCCTGAGCACCGTCAGATGCAGCCCCCATAGTAAAAGAAATAAATTAAAAAGAAAAAGTGCTTCTGTGTCCAAAGGCGAAATGTCCGGGGCTAATCGAAATGGCTGTAGAGGTGAAACAGAGACTTTGCGTGCTGACTCGGAGCCCGCATGGAGACACAACACACAACTGGCAACACAACACACAACTCAGGCCCTGAACAAACAGCAACGTCTGGTTCTGTCTCCTTTGGATGTTTCGTGTTTACCCATCCAGAGCGTGATGCGTGCGGGCCAGCTCTGTGCCACTAATCATTATCAGGACGAAGTGAGCCCGAGGCCGCCCTGAAACCCCAGGCCCCGTGTTTATGGGATATTAAGCACATTTAATTCCTGCTCGGGGACACATTAGCTCTTGATCCAGAGATGTCTGATCAATAAAAACACTCTTGAGCAAAAAAATATTTTGCATCAGCTGTGGAAATAGGAATTCAAAAAGAAAGTGGGGGGGGGAGTCTCTAATGTCTTAAAAAATATATATTTTGTTGCTGGTTTTGTTTTCCTGGATCAATCACTGCAATTTGTAAATCAGTAAAGCTGTCAAATCTACGGGATGGTCAATATTGAGACTAAATCCTGAGATCAGAAAGAACATACAGGAGGTTTCATGTTGTTTGCCTGGCATGCGGCCGTACTGGGTTTAATACCAGGCTGCACAGAGTCCCCCAAGTAGTGCTGGGAGTAACCCCTGAGCACAGAGTCAGGAGTAAGCCATGAGCACTGCCGATTATGGCCCCAAATCAAAACCAAGGGACATTAACTGCAATACATTCTGAAGTAAACCCAGGATGTGGGTGACAGTGGCCATCACTAGAGGGGAACTGAACACTGTGTGGCTCTGGAGTTGATGAGGGGAGGTCGAGTATCGAGGTGTCGAGATACATGGGGATCAGTAATACACGCACCTACCGCCCCTCTTAAAAACAGCCCCTACAAGGGGCCGAGTGATAGGACAGCAGGCAGGGCATTTTCCTCGCACACGACTGGCTGGGGTTGATCCCCGGCATCCCATATGGTCCTTAGAATCATTTTTTTTTTTTTTGCATCACACCCGGCGATGCACAGGGGTTACTCCTGGTTCTACACTCAGGAATTACTCCTGGCGCTGCTCAGGGGACCATATGGGATGCTGGGATTCGAACCCAGGTCGGCCGCATGCAAGGCAAATGCCTTACCCGCTGTGCTATCACTCCAGTCCCTAGAATCATTTCTAAGTGCAGAGCCCAGAAGAAACCCATGACCTAAAAAGAAAAGAAAAAAAAAAACTCTACAAATGGGGAAAAAGGTGTCTCTTGCTTTGAAGCATTTATTATCCGTATAGATCCGGCATTCGAGAAACAGGAATTTGGAGTCTCAGGAGAGTTTGTCTCCTGGAGTCTGTTTCCTTGTCTAAAACACAGGCACAATATCCAAGACTCAATCCCAGAATGATTTGAGTTCTATTATAGCCAGAGTGAGTAAGTGTGACCTACATAAAGAAAACCTTCTGAGAGATCGCTTTTTTCAAAATTTGACATTTTTCTCCTGAAACGTAAAATCCAAGTCCCTCGTTTTATGGTTCCTTGGGTTTCTTTTAATGTGCCTGCAATGAATCATTTCTTGGTTATCATCCTCCTTGACTCCTGACACGATTTTTACTGACCCCCGGTTGCCTCTCATTTGTTTATGAGGACATCCCAAAGTGCTCACCTGAGCTCTTCCCGAAACCCAATAATTAGATCAGCTATTATTAGTTACTCTGGCTGGGAGCAGCCCCTTCATCCCCACCCCAGGGCCCTGAAACTTCCTATTGGTCACACGCATCCTTTGTGACCTCAGCGCCTCTGGGCCCATTGGATGGATTTCATCCTACTTCCTCCTGAGCCTGCCCACTGCTGGGAGCCCCCCGGGGTGGGTTACAGCTGCTGCAACTCTGCCACATGGCCAGAACTGGACACGCAACTCCGCATCAAAGCACTGACCTGATTGCACCCTTGGGAAATCAGAGCTGGCACCTCGAGGCGCTCTGTAACTGGGCCAACATGAACCCCGGAATCAGGGTGTCCTCGCTTCCGCCTGTGAATTCCCCGAGGGACTCCTCCCGGGGGAGGAAACAAGAGTGGACAGGGCCAGGCTGGAAGGAAGCGGGTGTGGCCCCAGACAGGGCGGCAGAGTGAGGGTTCTGGGGCCCCTGGTCTATTCCCTGTCTCTCAGGAACTGTGCTCCTGCACTTCTTGGGTTCTGGGCTTGCCCCAGCTCTTTGCTTACGCCGCTCTGTGGGCCCTGGCAGCTGTGCGAGCAGAGTTGGCACCAACTCATCTGCCTGGGATATCCCGGAGTTGGCTTGTGAATCTGTGAGTGCCAGAGAGCAGAGACAGAGGCGGCATGATGGACTGCCCGGCCCCACCAGTGTCCCAGCCTTCCAGAGTCCTTGTGATCCAAGGACTTCCCTCCCTGTCCTCCATAAGTATTATCCAAAATACAAGTCATGACTTTGGAGTGAGCACCGGGAACACAACCGAAGAGTAGCCACATCCCCTGGAAAGATTGGGGTTGAGTCCAGCGCCACAACAGCAAAGGCTGGTTGCAGTGCAACAAGAATGAAATTTGGGTGCAGTACAGCAAGAGCAAAGGCTGGATGCAGTGCAACAAGAACAAAGGTTGGGTGCAGGGCAGCAACAGCAAAGGCTGGGTGCAGTGCAAAAACAAAGTTTGGGTGCAATGCAGCAACAGCAAAGGCTGGATGCAGTGTAACAAGAACAAAGGTTGGGTGCAATGCAGCAACAGCAAAGGTTGGGTGCAATGTAACAAGAACAAAGGTTGGGTGCAATGCAGCAACAGCAAAGGGTGGGTGCAAATAGCAGCAGCAAAGGTTGGTTGCTGTGCAACAAGAACAACAACAACAAAGGTTGGGTGCATTGCAACAAGAGCAAAGGTTGGGTGCAGTGCAGCAACAGCAAAGGCTGGATGCAGTGTAACAAGAACAAAGGTTGGGTGCAGTGCAACAAGAACAAAGGTTGGGTGCAATGCAGCAACAGCAAAGGTTGGGTGCAATGTAACAAGAACAAAGGTTGGGTGCAATGCAGCAACAGCAAAGGGTGGGTGCAAATAGCAGCAGCAAAGGTTGGTTGCTGTGCAACAAGAACAACAACAACAAAGGTTGGGTGCATTGCAACAAGAACAAAGGTTGGGTGCAGTGCAGCAACAGCAAAGGCTGGATGCAGTGTAACAAGAACAAAGGTTGGGTGCAGTGCAACAAGAACAAAGGTTGGGTGCAATGCAGCAACAGCAAAGGTTGGGTGCAATGTAACAAGAACAAAGGTTGGGTGCAATGCAGCAACAGCAAAGGGTGGGTGCAAATAGCAGCAGCAAAGGTTGGTTGCTGTGCAACAAGAACAACAACAACAAAGGTTGGGTGCATTGCAACAAGAACAAAGGTTGGGTGCAGTGCAGCAACAGCAAAGGCTGGATGCAGTGTAACAAGAACAAAGGTTGGGTGCAGTGCAACAAGAACAAAGGTTGGGTGCAGTGCAACAACAGCAAAGGTTGGGTGCAAATAGCTGCAGCAAAGGTGGTGTGCAGCTCACACAAACAGAGGCCAAGCCTGTGTCAGCCCATACCAGAAGCCCCTAGATGCAATTTCTTGCCTCCCCCACCAGGCCTCTGCCACCGTGGGGCGTGCGGGAGAGCCCTGGTGAGAGCATCGCGGAGCCTCTCGGGAGGTCCTGCTGGCGTTCCCAGAGGCCAGCAGTCCAGCCAAGCGGGACTCTGCCCGCAGTCCCTGGCTGAGGCACGGCCCTGTCACCCCTAGGAAGCTGCTGGCTGCCCAGGGTGGCCGGTGGTGTGCTGTCAGGACGGCGCGACCTCAGTGCCCTGCAGGAAGGCCTGCGCTCGGCTCTGCCCCCTGGCAGCTGTCACTCCGCGGAGGGGGAAGGTGTGCGCTGCTGGGGAGGGCAGTGACCAGTCTGGCCTCCCCATGCAGTTTCTCCTCCAAAGTCTGTGTGGACGGGAGGAGTGACGGAGCTGGTCATCTCAGGAACCCTGATCGGGGCCTTGTCAGGACGATCGCTCCACGGCCTGGAAGCCGCCTCACGTGCGCAGGGAAAAGGCAGCTGGGATGGGGAAGGGACCACCGAGTAAAGGATGCTAGGAGGGCCCGCCCAGAGTGGGAGATGCGGGCTGAAAGTGGACTATGGACCGAACGTGATGGCCACTTAGTACCCGTACTGCAAACCACAGCACCCAAAAGGAGAGAGAGAGAGCAAAAGGGAACGTGCCAGCCACAGAGGCAGGGAGGGATGGGGGGTGGCGGGAGGGATCCTGGGACCATTGGTGGTGGGGAATGGGCACTGGAGGAGGGATGGGTACATCATTGTACCCATTGTACAGTTGTGCATCATTGTACGACTGAAACATAAGCACGAAAGCTTGTAAGTCTATAGCTGTACCTCACAGAGACTCACTAAAAGAATTTTAAAATAGGGGCTGGAGCAATAGCACAGTGGGTAGGGCGCTTGCCTTGCATGCGGCCGACCCAGGCTGACCCAGGTTCAATTCCCAGCATCCCATATGGTCCCCTGAGCACCGCCAGGAGTAATTCCTGAGTGCAGAGCCAGGAGTAACCCCTTGTGCATCGCCAGGTGTGACCCAAAAAGCAAAAAAAAAAAAAAAAAAAAAGAATTTAAAAATATATATATATTTGGGGCCGTCAGGGCTTGGAAGACGCGGCCTTGAGAGTGGGGATAAAGTGAAAGTGCTCGGGGCTCGTGGGGGAGGCGTCACAGGAAGCTGCCCAAAGCGATGCTGTCTTTGGATTTATTTCCATCTGGTCGGTCCAAGTCAAGATCTCCAGTGCGGTGGGCACTTGCCCAGGCCGTGGCCAGAGCCCTGGACTCGCCCTGGCCTCGGTGCCTTTGGAGGGAGGCTCCTGCTCAGGCCAAGTTTCAGGTCCCTGAGACCGGGAACGCCTGGCACATACTCCCTGACCTCACTTCCTTCCGTCGTTACCAAGACGTTGGCTAAGAGAGTTGGGGTGACCTGTGGGGGGCAGAGCGGGAAGGAGCTGGGCATATGTTCAGGTAGTTTTCTGAGCCTCCCAGCTGCTTCTCAGCTTCCCCACACAGTCTTGTGCCCCAGACTTGACCTGAACTACACGTCTCCGTCTTGTTCTGGGAGTTTTAGGGAAACGGTCCGAGCAATCCTGAGAGGCTGCCGAGTTCCACCCTCTCCTCCCGCCGGCCGTCCCTTCCCGGCTGTGCTGGGAACCAGGATTCCGGGGATCTTAGCGTGGCTGAAGCCCGAGCTGAGAAGGAAGGTGAGCGGGCCTGCCTCCTCTCCAAGTGCTCTCGTCAGCTCTTGGATCTTCAGTCACTTCCGACTTGGCAGAACTTCTCCTTGACTTTTCAAAAATTTGAAATGTGCATTAAAAAATAGGAGTTTTTTTGCACAAATTTTTAATGCACATTTGAAGTTTGCTGTGAATATGTAGGGGGGAAAGGGCAGTTAGGATAAAGAAGGGACCAGTGTGACAATAATAGTTAGAAATGATCGCTCTGGGGGCTGGAGCAATAGCACAGCGCGGAGGGCATTTGCCTTGCACGCAGTCAACCCAGGTTCAATTCCCAGCATCCCATATGGTCCCCCGAGCACCGCCAGGAGTAATTCCTGAGTGCAGAGCCAGGAGTAACCCCTGTGCATCGCCGGGTGTGACCCAAAAAGAAAAAAAAAAGATCGCTCCGGACAAGAACTAGTGTTGAAAGTAGGCAAAGGGATATACGTGATGACATTTCAGTATCTCTATTGCAGACCATAATGCCAAAGGGGGCGGGGGAGGGGGGAAGCTTCAGGAACATTCAGTGTCAACAAACACTTTGACACATTTGCATCAACAGAATGCCAGGCCTGGCTCAGTGGTTGCAGCTATAAACAGCTCTGCTGCGAGCATCTTTGATGCACCTCATGAAGGCATGTTTTAAAATACTAATAATAATAGTAACGGAGGCACCGGAGTGACGGTATAGTGGGTAGGGAGTGGCTGACCCGGGTTTGATCCCCAGCATCCCATGTGGCCCCCTGAGCCCACCAGGAGTGATCCCTGAGTACAGCGCCAAGAGGAACCCTTAAGCCCTGCTGGGTGTGGCCACCCCAAATTTTTTAGTGAGAAAACAAAATGAAAGTGATTCTCAACATTTGGGGTTCATCAATAAGGACACTTTTACTGCCCAGGACAAATATTACCTAGGGAGACGGGGGGAGGTCGCCCAACACTTGTTCTTTATTTTATTTATTTGTTTGTTTGTTTGTTTGTTTGTTTTGCTTTTTGGGTTGCTCCCAGCAATGCTCAGGGGTTCCTCCTGGCTCTGCATTCAGGAATTACTCCTGGTGGTGCTCGGGGGACCATATGGGATGCCAAGGATTGAACTCAGGTTGGCCGCAGCCGCGTGCAAAACAAATGCCCTACCCGCAATATTATTGCTCCAGGCACCCTTCTCCGCCTCTGAGAAGGCTCCTGCCACACACGGCTTTGTGTGGGCATTTTGTGGTGGTTTGTTCTGGTTTCTGGGGCATACCCCGTGATGCTCAGGGTTTACTCCAGGCTCAGTGCTCAGCGATCACTCGTGGCAGGGCTCAGGGGACCATATGGGGTGCTGAGGGTCACACACTGGTTGGCCAATGCAAGGCAAACGCCCCCTCCCCGCACCGCTGTATCATCACTCGGGGGTCCTTACTCTGAGGGGCTGGAGGCAGTGGACTTCTTTCTGACCCCTCCCTAGAGCCCTTAAAAAAAAAAAAAGGAAGAAAAGAAAAGGAAAAACAAGCTCTTTTCTTCCTGGCGCAGTTAAAGAGAAGCGGCCGCTTTAATCCTTCAGCTCTGAGTGGTGAATGGTCTCCCCCGGCGCACATCAGGGCCCCTGCAGGGGGTGCTTTTCCGCCCCAGGGACCCCATTCCCGGCCGGCCAGGTGCAAGCCGCACGGGGCTGCCCGCCCCGCCCCCGCCTCCCCCACTTGTTGGGGGGATGGTCCGGCTCCCTCCGCTGCCCCCTGCTAGCCACCCTAAACCACCCGCCGTGGGCTGGAGAGATCAAAGCACGGGGCTGGGCCCAGCTTAGCACTTGGAAATCCCAAATACGGGGGTCAGGCGAGAGGCGGGGTCGCCCCGCCCATCCCCAGGGCAAAGGCCGCTCAGCTGCCACCTCGGAGAATGGGGGGCGGGGGGCTGGGGCGGTGGGGGCCTCCTCCCCCTCCTCGCCTAGACCCTAAGCCAGCACCTGCGACCACCCCAGCCGGCTCCACCCCTCCCCCCTCCCGCCCCCTCTCCCCGCACCCCTGTCCTTCTGCAGGGAACCGGGATCTCCTCCCTGAGTCCTCGTCAGTCCAAAGGGCCCCGGAGCTCACCCAGGTGCAGAAACTGAGGCTCCGTCTAGGAAGGGTGCACCCCGGGGGAGAGGCGGCGGGAGAACCTGTAGGCCGGGACGAGCACAGGGAAGGACCATGGGACGCCCAGGCGGTCCCGTGGCAGCGCCCACACGAACTTTTACACATGCAGAGGACCCCGCCAAGGCAATTTGGGGAAACTGGCAGCAACATCCACCCCAAGGCCGGTCTCCGCCTTATCCCCGGGGGAGAAGGCCGGGTTCTCTCTCGCACCCCACCCCCCCCACCCCCCCCCACCCCCCCCACCCCCCCCCCCCCCCCCGCCTCTCTAAGTACAGCTTCTTTTCCTTGGGGGGCCACACCCAGCGATGCTCAGGGGCTGCTCCTGGCTCAGCACTCAGGAGTCACTTCTGGATGGAGCTCGAGGTGATGTAGGCAGGTAGATAGGGAAAGGCCCTTGGCAATGAAATTTAGATTAACAAAGTCCTTGGAAGGAGAATCCTGAGACTGACCCACCCTGTGGATACAGAAAACAGACCTGATAAGGCCTTCAGCAGATCCTGAGGAGGTTGGACCCTCCCCACGAAGTTCCTCGAATTCCCTGGACCTCTCCCTTAATCTGATTAAAATGTGATCCAGCCAAAAGAAGACCATCACCACTCCCAACCTCCCTGGTAACCTCCTTAGCAACAGACTTTTACCTGGGAAGAAGCCCCACGTGGGGGCAGGTTGAAGAGACCCTATAAAGGACACCTTGAACAAAGGAAGCGCACACATATGCTGCCTGAGCCCATGTGCTGCTTGAGCCCATGTGCTGCTTGTGCCCACGTGGCCGAGCACACGTGGTGCCGAGCACATGTGTCGCCCGCATCTCCCCCCTTGAGATGTGTACCCTCATGCTTTCGTGTCCAGTGCTAGGATGTGTGTAGAGCTCTCTCCATCCTCGGAGGAGCCCGTGTTCTTTCTTGAGCGCGTTACTCCTGCTGTTTTTCTTTTCCACTGATCCCTTCCTCCTTCCCTAAAACCCTCTAAATAAAATCTGTTACTTCACTGCTTGTCTACTCCTGAAATTCTTTTCTGCGAGCGAGACAAGAACCCAGTAACCCTGGGTCCCGGGTGCTAGAGGCGGTTGGAGAGAAAGTGACCGTCTTTCTCCTCCCCGCTTCACATAAGTCACCCGTGGGGCCCACCGACATCAAAGGGACCCTATGGGATGCCGGGAGTCGAACCTGGGTCGGCCGCATGCAAGTTGTGTAAGTACCCACCGGATTATGGCTCCCGCCCTCTGAGTGAACTATTTGCTTGTTCAGGTTTGGTTCGGGGAGGGGGTTGGTTTGTCTGAGAACAGCCACCTGTTCTGAGAACTGACTCACGGTTCTGTGCTTGGGGGTCCCTCCTGGCCGCAGGAGAGCCTGGGGAGGCTGAGGGCAGAGCCCGGGACGGCCGGGCCAGGCAAGCGTCCTGCCTGCAGTGCTGTTGCTCTGACCCCCAGCTCAGAATTTTAGGTGTTTTTTTTATTATTATTATTTTTTCCCTTTTTGGGTCACACCTAGCAATGCACAGGGGTTACTCCTGGCTCTGCACACAGGACTCACTCCTGGCGGTGCTCAGGGGACCGTATGGGATGCTGGGAATCAAACCCGGTTGGCCGCATGCAAGACAAATGCCCTCCCCGCTGTGCTATCGCTCCAGTCCCGTTTTTAACTTTTCAGTGAATCACCGTGAGGTGCAGTTCCAGACTTAAAACCTTCCATGCTCACATTTCGGTCATGCAGTGATCCCCCACCGGAGCCCATTCCCCACCGATGCCCCCAGTACCCCTCCCGCCACCCTCTTGGAGCAATTTGGACACATTATTTTTTTTTCCTAAAAGGCTTTTACTGTTTCATTAAGTCCCACCCATGAAGTGCAGCTGTGCCTTTTCCTGTGTGGGACTGCCAGGTCCTGTGGCTCGAAACGCAGACACCACAGCAGAGACAGTGCGGCTTCGCGTTGGAGCCTTGAGGGCTAATCACTGTAAAGGCGAAACTGACGCCCAGACGGCAGAAATGAGAAGAATCAGCTAGGCCTCAGGTTCAGTCCCTGGAACTGAAACACTTTCGGTTTCCCATTAATCACACAACGCTTAATAGCCAGCCTGACCCCACCTGGAAAGTTCCGGGTCCAGCAAGTGGGCTCATCAATCACCATGTGCCCGAAATTGTCTTTTGTTAACCGTAACTGGGAACTACTGTCCAACTGCTGACCACTGCTGCCTGACCCCTGTTGCCATAGCGCTTGCTTAACTCTGAGCCCTGTATAAACCACCTGTGATTCGGAGTCGGGGTCCTTGTCAACACTGCACTGCGGGGGCTGGAGTGATAGCACAGCAGGGAGGGCGTTTGCCTTGCACAAGGCCAACGATTCCCAGCATCCCATGTGCTCCCCCGAGCACCGCCCGGAATAATTCCTGAGTGCAGAGCCTGGAGTAAGCCCTGAGAGTCGCCGGGTGTGACCCAAAAAGTAAAAAACAAAACGACTCCACTGCGTTGATGAGACTTGGACCCAGCTCAAGCAATAAAGCTCCTTTGCTCTTGCATGATCGTCTGTGGATTCGGTCCCTCCGCCACTGGGGATCTGAAACTCGGACTACACAATCAGGGTGGTATTTTCCAGGGGGGTGGATGAGAGGGTGTGCCTCACGTTCTGTGCACATGAGGCCTTCTGTGCTTTGGGTCGGGGGAGCACTGCACGGGAAAGAGCCCAGGGCCCGCGTCTCAGCTCTGGGCTGCCACGTGCGCTCGTGTTGACAACTTGACTGCAGGCCCCGAGAGCTGCTTCATAACTCATTTTCTCTAGTCCCAAACGTGTCCTAATGCACTTAATGTATTCCCCGGGGGATATGCTTCAGGTCCCATTTTTTTTTTGTCTCAACAATTAAAAACCAGGATACGGGGCTGGAGCGATAGCACAGTGGGTAGGGCTTTTGCCTTGCACGCAGCCAACCCGGGTTCGATCCCCAGCATCCCATATGGTCCCCCAAGCACTGCCAGGAGTAACTCCTGAGTGCAAAGCCAGGAGTAACCCCTGAGCATCGCTGGGTGTGACCCAAAAAGCAATAAATAAATAAATAAAATAAAATAAAAACCAGGATGCACCGAGTCTTCTCAGAGGAAGCCTCTGCATAGCTAGAATATTACTCCCTCGGAGAGTTCCTGAGGTGCTGAATTCTGGGCCCAGGAGAGGTTCTCTCCATCCCTGCTGCCCTGCAAATGTCCGATTGCTCCAGCCCTAGGGCTGGGTCCCAAGGGACACAGAGGCCACCACAGCCATCACTTCAGACTTCCCTGGGGGAGTCTTTCTTCTAAACCTCCACCAATCGCAGGGGAGGGATAGAGTCGGTCGATGGCAATATCGTTGATTAATGCATTCATCAATAGCAGGGCCCCAGGCACACTCAGGTTCTTTTTCATTGGCTTTGTCTAGAATTTTCTTTAATTTCTGAATTGCCCATCGTGATTGCCAAGATTCGATAATTTATTAAATGCAAAGCAAGCTGAAATGGTTAGTAGTTTTCCCGGCTGGGAGGAGTGATGCTCTATTAGAGTCCTAAGAAGGTTTGGGAAAGATCGAGGCTGGCAAAGCTTTCGCAGTTTCACTCCTTCGCTTCTGCCTTGAAAACCCAGAAGGGGGGCTGGAGCCATAGTACAGCGGGGAGGGCGTTTGCCTTGCACGAGGCCGACCCGGGTTCAATTCCCAGCATCCTATAGGGTTCCCTGAGCACCACCAGGAGTAATTCCTGAGCTCAGAGCCAGGAGCAACCCATGTGCATCGCCGGGTATGACCCAAAAAGCAAAAAACTAAAATAGAAGACTTCTATTAATTAAAAAAAAAAAAAAAGAAACAGAACAAGAATTTCCTGGGGTTAGAAAAAGCTAAGAAAGGGGCCGGAGCGATAGCACAGCGGGTAGGGCATTTGCCTTGCACGCGCCCGACCGAGGTTCGATCCCCGGCATCCCATATGGTCCCCCAAGCTCTGCCAGGAGTAATTCCTGAGTGCAAAGCCAGGAGTAACCCCTGAGCATCGCTGGGTGTGACCCAAAAAGCAAAAAAAAAAAAAAAAAAAAGCTAAGAAAAAGAAAAGGAAAAGAAAAGAAAAGAAAAGAAAAGAAAAGAAAAGAAAAGAAAAGAAAAGAAAAAAGGACACCGAGGCTCATAATTTTTTGGTTTTTTTTTTTGCTTTTTGGGTCACACCTGGTGATGATGCACAGGAATTACCTCCTGGCTCTGCACTCAGGAATAACTCCTGGCAGTGCTCAGGGGAGCATATGGGATGCTAGGATTCAAACACGGGTCGGCTGCGTGCAAGGCAAACACCCTCCCTGCTGTGCTATCGCTCCAGCCCCCAAGGCTCATAGTTTGAAGGACCTTGGTGGGAAAGGAACAGGACTCGTCAGCCTCATTATGTTCTCTGGGCTCTCACTGGGCCAAATCCGAACCCTGATCAGGACCAGGCCCAAACTGTGGGCCAACAGACCGCACAGCCAAACCCTCCCGGACCTCCTCTCCCCTTCCTCATCAGCTTCACTAGAAACACTCCCCCCGCCCGGAGAGACCGCACAGGGCAGGAAGGAGGGTTTCCTGCCCCCGGCCAGCCCAGGCCCCTGCAGAGACCGCCACTTCCCTGAAATCACGCCTGTCCTGTGTGTGAACCACATGTTTTGCTAAGAGTTAACAGGTTGGCGTGTCCACTCTGAAGAAGCCCGAGACCCTCCCTATCTCTCCCCTCATGTTTCTCTCTCTAAATTTCTTTCACAAAAACTATTTTTCGGGGCTGAAGCGATAGCACAGCGGGTAGGACATTTGCCTTGCACGCGGCTGACCCGGGTTCTATTCCCAGCATCCCATATGGTCTCCTGAGCACCGCCAGGATTAATTCCTGAGTGCATGAGCCAGGCGTAAGCCCTGACATTGCTGGGTGTGACCCAAAAAAATGAAAATAAATAAATAAATAAATAAATGAAAACTATTTTTCTTCACTGGGGAAAAAAGTTAACACAATATAAATGTTAAACTTCCTAAGAGGCAAGGACAATGATAACCAGGATTTATTCATATATTTATTATTTTTTAATTGAATCTCCATGAGGTACAGTTACAAGCTTTCATGTTTGAGTTTCAGTCACATGATGATCAAGCACCCACCCCTCCACCAGTGCACATTTTTCACCACCAATGTCCCCAGTGTCCTCCCCTTTCCAGCCCTCCCCCTGCCTCCATGGCAGACAGTCTCCCCCAGACTCTCTCTCCACTTTGGGGCATGATGGTTTGCAATACAGACACTGAGAGGCCGTCACGTTTGGTCCTTTACCTACTCTCAGCACACACCTCCCATCCCGAGCATCCCCCCAACCCTCACTGACTCAGTGACCCCTTCTCCATCCCAGCTGTCTTCTTTCCCAGCTCATGAGACAGGCTTCCAACCACGGGGCAATCTTCCTGGCGCTTGTGTCTACTGATGACCAGGATTTAGAGTTGGTGCCAAGAGAATTGGGCATGAAGGACCTGGTATCCACGGCCAGCTCCCAGCTGGTCATAACACATTTGCATAAAAGGCACACCCCCGGCTCCATGACAGTTTACAGTTTCCATGACAACTCCCGAAAGGGGTCAAGTATGGTCAAAATCTGTGTATCCCTCGATTCCAGGGAGTCTCCAGCCTAGAGTCCTCCTCCTTCCCTGGAAAATCATGAATATTCCGCCCCTGATGGCCTGATTCCTTTACTGAGGCCAACTAGACATTTGTGTAGAGATGGAGCTGCTTCCTCTGGACGCTCAGTGTACACTGTGACCTCAGTGAGTCGCGTCTTTCACTCCTTTGAGTCGTGTTGGGATTCTCTGCTGTGGGGGGCAAACAGAACTGGCTCCTGGGTGGGGCCCCACCAGCCTGGTCCCGACCAGGCACACCCTGCACCCCCTTCCCTGGCTCTTTTTTCAGTGCTCCCTCACACCGAACCTGACCTGCCTCTCCGGGACCAGAGTGGACTGTCAGGGCAGGGACACTGTCAGGCTGCCCGCCTGTCAGGGCCGGGCCTGGAGGAGCTGGAGAACCAGGGGATGGGGCCAGGTTTTCCAGGCAAGAAAGAAGCCGGTAGAAGAATCTCACAGACTGTGTAGGTGAGACAACACCCTCGTTCCAGAGCTGGAGTGGAGGATGAAAAGAGAGTAGCTGGGTGCTGGGAGGGGGGCTGGGTCCCCCGGGGCAGCCTTCAACAGAAGCAAGCGGAATTCCCCAGGGCTCTGCAGAGAGAAGAGCACTTTAGGCGAGGAGGAGAGAGGAGAAGAGAAGGTCTGTGTGAGCCTGAGGCTGGTGGCGGAAAGTGAGTTTCAACCCACCCACCGTTGTTCCTCTCCCCCTTGGTGACACTGATGCAGAAAGGAGGCGGCAGGTGTGCGGGCCTGGGGAGAAACTCTGGGTTCCTTTGGGCGGCGGTGCGTGAGGTGGTGGGAGGGACCCTCCAGGACCCTCCGGAGCCCTCCCACGCTCATCTTCATGCAACGACCCCCCTTGAGTGAGGCACACCCGTGTGGCCGCCTTCCCAGCCAGGGTGATGTCTCACAAGGGCTGAGGCAGGAACTACCCCTGGCTGGTCCCGGGCGTGGAAGTGCTTGTCTCCAGCACTCCGTCCTGTGCCCGCGGCAGAGAGGAGGTCAGGGAAACGGGCATCGGGCATCGATTCGGTCATGCAGTTAGCAAGGGAGCGGAACAGACTGACAGAGCTACCGCACAGGGAGCACGGGGACCGAGAGTCGAGCCACAGGGGCAGAGGGAGAGAGACGTCCCTCGGGGCCCCTGTGCCAAGAAGCAGACGGGGCCCCAAACCTGGGGCTGAATAGATGCTGCACTGCAAGCTTTCTGCAGGAGAATAAAAAAAAAATATCCCAGTTCCGGGATAGTGCCGGGGTTAAGGCACTTGCACTCGCACCCGAGACCTGGGTGCAATCCCCCGCACCTCGCATGGACCCCAGGAGTGAGCACGGCTGAGCAGCCTGAGCACTCCCTGAGCACGGCTCCAGGAGCAAACCATGAGCATCACTAGGTGTGGCCCCCAAACAAAACTACGTATTCTGGCTGATGCTTCTGACTTTCTTCTTGGGTTTTTTTTTTTTTTTTTTGCGTCGCATCCCGTGAAGCTCAGGGGGCTACTCCTGGCCCCAATTTTGGGGTCACCCCTGGGTACTTGCCAATCATCCTGTTGCTTGGAAACCATGGATGCCGGGGCTCTAACCCAGACTCCCCAAAGTCTGCTCTCTGTCTGTCAAATCCTCTTTACGCTTCAGGAAGGGCAAGCACCAGGCGCCTGCAGAGCCCCGGGCCCGCTGCAAAGGGGAGTAAGTGCTTCGCCGTCTGGCAGGGACTCTCCCCTCAACATGGAGCTTGGGGTGAGGCCCTCGTGGCAAGGTGGAAACAGAGACAGTGAAAGCCCGAACACAAATCCCCACAGCACAGCTCTGAAGTCTGGAGACTGGCTCTGGGTGCCTGTCACTCCCCGTCCCCGACACACCACCCCCAGGAAGGGATGGAGGTGCCAAGGTACAGCGGGCACTGGCCATGCTCCAGATGCTTCCTGCAGGGAAGGGGCTGCAGTCAGCCTCCTTCTGGCCAGCAGCTGAGGGCTGGAACCGGAAGTGTCCACCGATTTCTGGCCGCTGCCTGAGGTCTCCTTGTACTCTGGAGATGCCAGCTGGGACCTCCAGGCTTCCGCTCACAATGCCTAGAACCAGAGTGGGACAGGGATGGGAAGCACACGCACACACGCACACACACACATGCATGCACGCACATGCACACGCACGCACATGCACACAAACACATGCGCACACACATGTGCATGCACACACGCATGTACACATGCATATTCACTGGTATGCGCACACACTTATATGTGCACATATGCACATGCATGCACATGCACATATGCACATGCATGGTCACTGGTATGTGCACACACATGCACACACATGAACACACATGCACATGCATGGTCACTGGTTTAAACATACAGATGCTCACATGCACACACACCCTGACATGCATAGATACTAGCACACATACACACTCACATACTGCCTTGCACTCTGCATGCACACACCCTGGCACACGTGCATGCGTGCACTAGCATGCCCTGCTTGCCGCCTGGGCTCGGGCTCGCTCCCTTGCGCTGGTGACGTTCTTGCTCCCAGAGTTACAAGCAGATCAGCTCCTCTGGGCCCCTCTGCCCAGGTGGGGTCTGGCTCCCCCCAAAAAGGACTCTTCTTGGGGGCCTGGGGCAGCCTGGCCTGAAAGCGCCGTCCCTTGTCCCTTGGATGCGGGACCCTGAGTCCGGGGGCAGGGCGGGGAGAGACGCTGGGCCGGTGACAAAGGAAGTAGCCCAGGAACAAGGGGCGCAGCAGGGAAGGCCTGGGAGGGTTCGGAATGAGTGGAATGCGGCCAGGCCAGGGCCAGGGGCGGGCAGGGAGGCCCTCCTGAGGCCGCAGGTCTGCCCCGCCTGACCAGCCCGGCACAGGGGCCCGTCCACCAGGGCTGCGCCCACCCGGGTCTCCCGACACAGAAAAGACGTTTTCTGCTTCCTCCCTCCGTTGAGCTTCGTCGTGTCCTCATCCCCTGCTTCCCAGTCCGGGTGGGGGACAAGGGCGTCCCTCAGGGAGCCGAGAGGGGACAGGGCTTAGGGCACTTGCCTTGCATGCAGCTGACCTGAGTTTGACCCCCGGCCCCCAGCGGGGTCCAAGCTGCCACCAGGACTGAGCACTGAGCTTAAGCCCCAGCACACCTAGTTGGCCCAAACAAAACCCCGGGAGAGTCCCCAGAGCCAAGACACGTTCCACGGCCACACGGTGACCCCAGAGGCAGCTGTTTCCCTGCAAAGGGGCCAAGCCCCCACCCGCTCCGGGGGAAACTGGGCGTGGGTTTGTCCCCACATCGGGCCCCGCTCACCCCATTTTGGTGTCGGCCCCACGTGGCCATGCTCAGGGCTGACTCCTGGCTCTGTGCTCAGAGATTCCTCCTGGCGTGTCGAGGGGGGACGAGAGGGGGTGGCAGGTATCAGGACAGCATGGCTGAGCGCAAGGCAAGCCCCCCGCCCTGTGTGACACCCCGGCCCACCAGGTCCCCCACTGTGTGAAGGCTGGAGGCGCGGGTGCCGCCCCCTCTCCCCGTCCCCCAATCCTGGCCAGCTGGCTTCGGAGGATGGGAGCCCCTAAGGGTGGGCAGGGGCTGCCTTGGGGCATGGGGAGAATCCCACTCCCGCTGGGGTCTTCCAGCTGAGTCATTCAAACAACGGTAGCACAGCGGGCAGGGCGTTGCCTTGCTCGCAGCTGACCCAGGAGGCCACCAAGGGCTGTTCCGTCTGTGGTTATTTTCAGATTTCGCTCCGGTCCTGTCAAGCGCCGTGGAATCTAACCGGTCCTCGAGGTGACTCTGGGATTTGTTCTTTTTTAATAAATGGAGGCCAACGAGTCCCCTTCATGGAGCCGGTCCACCAGACTGTCCCCGAGCTCTCCCGCGTCTTCATGTCTTTGTTTTTTTTTTTTTTTTTTGCTTTTTTGGTCACACCCGGCAATGCACAGGGGTCACTCCTGACTCTGCACTCAGGAATTACCCCTGGCGGTGCTCAGGGGACCCTATGGGATGCTGGGAATCGAACCTGGGTCAGCCACATGCAAGGCAAATGCCCTACCCGCTGTGCTATCACTCCAGCCCCCTTCATGTCTCTGTTTTATTTTCATCTGCTGAAGCCACACCCCGTGGTGCTCGGAGTTAGTCTCTAGTCGTGCCTTGGGGAGTCGCTTACAGCCGGGCTTAAACGACCAGCCTCAGCACTCAGGCCTCCAGGTCCCCAAGCAATTTCCACCCCGTGTCATTTCCCTCCTTTAAAAGACTTTTTTTTTGGGGGGGGGGCAGAGCGATAGCACAGCGGGTAGGGCATTTGCCTTGCATGCGGCTGACCCAGGTTCAATTCCCGGCATCCCATAGGGTCCCCCAAGCACCGCCAGGAGTAATTCCTGAGTGCAGGACCAGGAGGAACCCCTGAGCATCGCCGGGTGTGGCCCAAAAAGCAAAAAATAAACAAATAAATAAAAAATAAAAACTTTTTGTTTTTTGGGCCACACCCGGCAGTGCTCAGGGGTCACTCCTGGCTCTGCACTCGGCGATGGCTCCTGGTGGTGCTCCAGCAATGCTATGGGCTTCTGCAGATCAAAGCAGGGTGGACAGCGTGCAAACGTCCCGCCCTCTGTGCTAAGGCTCCGAGCACCGTCACTTTTTAAACGTGCTCCCACGATGCTCCTCAGTAGGACGATTATGTTTTTCTTTGCAATTCGAAGAGGATTATTAGGAATCGATCCATACATTTCTGTCTGCTCCTTGTTCAAAGGCAAACGGAAGCATTTAAACATAGTCTGCATTTGGGGCTGGAGCAATAGCACAGCGGGTAGGGCGTTTGCCTTGCACGCGGCTGACCCGGGTTCAAATCCCAGCATCCCATATGGTCCCCTGAGCACTGCCAGGAGTAATTCCTGAGTGAAAAGCCAGGAGTAACCCCTGAGCATCGCCAGGTGTGACCCAAAAAGCAAAAAAAAAAAAAAGTCTGCATTTATTTGAACAGAAGTGGACTCTCACTGGGCAGTGCCAAGCCAGACGCTGGTAGGAGGGCGGCGGCAGGAGCTGGGGGGTGGCAGTGACACAGACACCGCTGAGAGACGGTCCCCGGGTCTCTGGAACCCGTCAGGCTCGCCCTGCGTGGCTGTCTGGCCTTTGGGCCTTGCAGGCTCAGCCGCCCCGGCCTCATGACCCCTGAATGAGTGACTTACGAGCATGAATAAGAACGTGAGGCTCTCGGGGTTGTTACTGCGATTTCAGACATAGAAGCTGGATTCCCAAAGGTAGGGCAGAAAACGGGCCCAGCCACGTCCCAGGAAGTTCCCAGCATGCTGCTGTCCCCCTTCTGCCTGGGGCTCTCTTGTCCAGAATCGGTCTGAGAGCCGAGGACCACGGTCGCAGCCAACGTGGGGACACGTTAGAATAACTGGGGCCAGAGTCACAGCACAGCGGGGAGGGCGTTGGCCTTGCACGCGGCTGACCCAGGTTCGATCTCCGGCATCCCACAGGGTCCCCTGAGCACGGCCGGGAGTAATTCCTGAGTGCAGAGCCAGGAGGAACCCCTGAGCATCGCTGGGTGTGGCCCAAAAAGCCAAAAAAGAATAACCAGAGGTGGGGGGCCTGGCGTCTGGGGTGCTCAGGGAGCACTCCTGGCTGCGTGCTGGGATCCAGCTGGGCTCTCACGTGCAAAGCAGATACCTGACCTGGTGTTAGGTCGCTCCCGGCCCTGGGAATCCTTTCCATCCCGTATGTGCCAGCTGGATGGAGGCGTAACCAGCACTTCCTGTTTCTAGGAATCAGACCTGGAAAACGGGGTTGTGTTCCGCGGGGCTGGTGGGGCCTGATGCCTCGGCCGGCACGCAGCCTGCACCCCAGAGGCGTTCCCGTCCTGGCCGCAGCTGCGTGAGTCAGCTCCTCTCATGGCCCGTGGCCGTTCCCAGCCTGCTGCCCGGGGTCACTGAGGTCTCCGTGTTGTCAGCCTGGATTCACCTGAATTCCAGTTTCGGTGTCTCCCAGAGATGGAATCTCCTTACTGTGGCATTTGTTTATTGTTATTTAATTTCTGGCAGCGGCTGGGCCGGGAAGCCAGGGCCTCACACTGCCAGCCCCTTCCTCGCCGGCAGACACGCTGCTCCCTTTTACTCTGGGGGTCCCCGGTGGGCAGATGCTCTGGGAACAGCCCCAGGGCAAGCCGGCAGGTGTCACTCCTGCCAGCACAGCTTTCGCCTGAGCCCTTGCCCCCCCCCCCCCGTCCCGGGTACGAACCCCGACAGGCATCAGCAGGGGCCGGGGGGCATCTTGGGGGGGTCCGCCCAAGGACAGGGACCTTACCAAGAACCCGGCGCCCTGGGCCAGGCAGTGCGGGGGGAAGGGGGGTCCAGGCGGGAGGGCGGGCGCTTGCCTTGCACACGCTCCCCCTCCCCCCTGGAATCCCAGCAGGGCGTGGCCCCCCAGACAAAAAGCAAAACAGAAACTTGATTCTTTCCCGCTTGAGCCCTCTGGGGTCCCACCCCACCCCTGCACCCGACTCCCAGTTTCGAGCTGCGGGCGGCAGACGCAGGCACAGCAGACGCAGGCCTGCACCTTGGTTCAGGCTGATCTAATTTTTGTCTGTTCTGGGCCCAGCCCTGAATTTTGGTGGGGAGGGGAGGTGAGGACAGGGGGGTTGGGCCATATGCAGCTATGGTTAGGGCTGACTCCCTGCTCTGTGCTCAGGGCTGACTCCTGGCTCTGTGCTCAGGGCTCAATCCCGGCTCTGTGCTCAGGGCTGACTCCTGGCTCTGCGCTCAGGGCTGACTCCTGGCTCTGTGCTCAGGGCTGTCTGCTGGCTGGGTCCTGAGACCCTGTGTGTTGCCAGGGTAGAACTGGGATGGCTCTGGACAAATCAAGCACCTTAACCCCTGCTGCCCTCTCCCTCCTCCACTCCTCTCTCTCTCTCTCTCTCTCTCTCTCTCTCTCTCTCTCTCTCTCTCTCTCTCTCTCTGTCTCCGCTCACCCCCACGTTCCATGCTTCAGTCCCCAATTCTCAAGTGTTAATCCCCAGGACAAGGTATCCCAGAGATTCACAAGCCGGTGGCCCCGACCCCCACCCCCGGACGGACCCCCACCCCCGAAGGCGGCGCAGAGGAAGCTCAGCTGGGAGAGAGGCTGGTCTGGATCCCCTCGTCAGGACAAGGCCCTGGGCCAGCCCTGCCCCCACCCTCCGGCCCTATCGTCACATGCCCCGGCTTATTTCTGCTCGCTCCGGTCTGCGCCCCGACTTCTGGCGGTGCAATCGCCCATCCCTCGCCTTCCCCGGGGCCGGCATCATGGAGTCGAATTGTCTCTCCTGCCACGGAAAATGTCGGGAGCCCAGCTACGCACACGCATCTCCGATCAACAAGCGTCTTTGGGGTCAAAGTGTGTCCCCGATACTGACCCAGCCCCCCCCCTCCCCGCCCCTGCAGGTCGAGCCGGCTGGGGAGGGGCTCTCTGGGCGGTCCAGCTGGGGCCACAGCAGGCTCAGGCGCTGCGCTTCCTTCCACAGAAAGCCCCCTCCCGTGTCTGAGGTGCCGGCACACTCGCCCGGCTCAGCCCCTTCTCCTACCTCGGGGTGTCGGAAACTCACTGTGTCCCTGTCATCCCGTTGCTCATGGATTGGCTCATGGATTGGCTTGAGCGGGTACCAGTAACGTCTCCACTGTGAGACTTCTTGTTACTGTTTTTGGCATATCGAATACTCCACGGCGTGTGGGCGGGATACTCTGGGTAGCTTGCCGGGCTCTCCAAGAGGGGAGGAGGAATCGAACCCAGGTCAGCCATGAGCAAGGCAAACGCCCTACCCTTGTGCTCCAGCCCCTCTTGATGTATTAATTCCTTTAATCAATATATAAAGTGCATCATGTCTCTTATTTCCTTCTTTAGCCTGACCTCTTTTCAGACTGACAGAAGCCTGGTTGTCCCTTTGTTTTTCTACTCTGTTTGTTTTCCAGGTTTTTACTCCACATCTGCTGGGTGTGGCCCCAAAACAAAAAACGGTGGCTTTTAAATAAATAAATAAATGAATGGTTTGAAATCTCTGAACAGGGAGTGATAGTACAGCAGGTAGGACACTAGCCAGACATGCAGCCGACTATGGTTCGATTCCCAGCATCCGATACGGTCCCCTGAGCACCACCAGGAGTAACCCTGAGCCAGGAGTAACCCCTGAGAATTGCCGGGTGTGGCATAATACACAAGAAATAAGAAATAAAATACCAGAGGACTATCCTAATGAGGAGCCAAAGAGAAAGGGAGTGGGGGAGGCAAGGTGCTTGCTGGCAGGTGTCAGCCCTGGCTCTAGCCCCAGCACTGCCGCGGTCCTTTGAGCCTCGCCTTGAGTGACCCTGAGCACTAAGCAGCGAGCCCTGAGCCTTCCCAGGTGTAGCCCAAAACCGAACTTCAACAAATAAACAGAATAAAATTAGTATCAGTCCAGGGCTTATTACATGAAATGCGTGGCATGTAATTAAATACTATGTCATTTAATAACACAATTAAACGTCATTACTAATCACTATGAGAATTTTGCAAGTCGGAATAGAATGCTTAATAAAGAAACTGAGGCAGGGGCCGGAGCAACAGCTCAGCGGAGAGGGGTTTGCCTTGCATGCGGCCCACACAAATGTGTCTTTTTTTTTTTTTCTTTTTGGGTCACACCTGGTGATGCTCGGGGTGGCTCCTGGCTGTGCTCAGGGGACCATATGGGATGCTGGGAATCGAACCCAGGTCAGCCGCGTGCAAAGCAAAAGCCCTGCCCACTGTGCTATGGCTCCAGCTGCAGGTGGGGCCTGGAGCCCAGGGTGTAGGGTGAAGGGATATTTCTGCAGCGTGTACCCCCCCCCCGCCCCTGCCCTGCCGGTGCCAGGGAGCTTTCCCCGGGGAAGGCTGATGGGAAGTTGGCATTCCTTCGCCAGTGTGCCCGCCTGCCCGCTCCTCCCCACCTCTGTGCTCCGGGAGGTTGCAGCCTCACCTCTGGGAGCGACTTGCCCTTCCTGGGCCTCCCCACGCACTCCGGAGCTCCACCTACGGTGATTAAGCTTCTTTGGGGTTTTGGGGCCACACCTGGAAGTGCTCAGGGCTGACTCCTGGCTCTGTGCTCAGGGATCACATCCCACCGCCTCCATCCAAGGCTTCTACCCTCTCCCTCCAGGCTGTGTGACCCACACAAATGATTCTACCTCTCTGATCCCCCCTTCCACCTCTGGGAAGAGAGAACTCCAACCCCAGGACCCCACGGGCTCAGTGAGACACAGAGATGGTCCATCTGATTTGCTGTTTCCAAAAGTTCCTTGTCATTCCTTCTTGGAATGTGGGGAAATGCCCTGCTGCCACCCCTTCCGAGTTACAGATGAGAGGAAAATGGTCAGAGAAGAAAGATGCAGCTTCTTTCTTTTACTTTCGTTGTTTTAGGTTTTTAGGCCACACCTGGCTGTGCTCTAGGCTTATTCCCATGTCTGCACTCAGGGCTCACTCCCGGCTCAGTGCTCAGTGCTCACTCCCGGCTCAGTGCTCAGGGCTCACTCCTGGCTCTGGGCTCAGTGCTCACTCCCGGCTCAGTGCTCAGTGCTCACTCCCGGCTCAGTGCTCAGGGCTCACTCCCGGCTCAGTGCTCAGGGCTCACTCCCGGCTCAGTGCTCAGGACTCACTCCCGGCTCTGTGCTCAGGGCTCACTCCCGGCTCAGTGCTCAGGGCTCACTCCCGGCTCTGCGCTCAGGACTTACTCCTGGCTCTGTGCTCAGGGCTCACTCCCGGCTCAGTGCTCAGGGCTCACTCCTGGCTCTGCGCTCAGGACTTACTCCTGGCTCTGTGCTCAGGGCTCACTCCTGGGGCCTCTGGGGGCCTATGTGGTGCCAGGATCAAACCCAGGCTGGCAGGCCAGCACGGTGCAGCTATACCATCTCTCTGGCTCCCAAACAGTACATTTGCTATTTATTTACTTGTCTTGGGGGTCTCACCTGGAGCGTCTGTGCTTGGGGGGTGCTTCCAGAGGCCCAGCAGTGCTAGGCCTGTGACACTAAAAGCAAGTGCTTTCACCTCTTGGTGCAAAATCTGTACCCACACAGCGCCCCTCCCCCACAGTGGCAGGCAGGAAGATGGGGGGCGGGAGTCCCAGAAATGTATACTGGGGGGGGGAACTGTCTGGAACCTAACCCATGCAAAGGCCGGAAGGCTTCAACACAAAAGAAGCATGTCAGGAGGCAGGAAAGCCATTGACATGCAGAACTCGGGGCGGGTCCCCGAGGCCTCCCGGGGAGAGAGGTGCTGGCCGGGGAGGTGGGCCGGGCGGGAGAGTAAGGAAAGACGGTCTGCGGCTCCCAGCGCTCCCGCCTGGCAACCACCCTAGCAACGGATGGAAACTCACCGAGGGAGAGGAAAAGGGGCCTCTCTGGGCCGAGTCAGCGGGGTGGGAACTCTCTCGCTGTCGGGGGCACTTCCCAGCCTGGGGACCCTCCCGAGGGGACGTGCCTGGCACCCTTTCCCGCCCTGCTTCCCTCTGTGTCTCTCCGGACACTGGTCTGTGACCAGCCCTGGAGAACCTGGGCAGAAATTCAAACTGACGTTTGTTTCCTGCAAAGAGCGGTTCCTCGCTCCGGCGGGGCCCAGGGCAGGCGGTGGGGGTCTCTGCTCACCGCGGGGGCTGTGCCGCGGGAGACCCTAGGCTGCTGCCTCTCTGCTCCCCGCCTCATGTGCGTCTCCGGGGCACCCCGATGGGGGTCGTGACTCCACCCACAACGCCTCCTCTGGCCGTTTATTCCTGAGTGGCTCGTGCCTCGGGGTCACCCCTCCGGGCCTCTCCTCTCCTCGAAGCAGCGTTAGATAACCTGGCCACAGAAGAGGCACCGGCTAATTTTGGCTTTCTCAGAACCCGGGGCCAGCCAGCGCCTTCCTCTGACCCTCCCGCCTCCCGGGGCCCATGTGGTAATTAAATGACCGCAGACAGATTAAGGCGGGCGATTTAACTCTGTAACCCACACAGCCACCGGTCAGACAACGGAAGGCCTCTCCCCTTCTCCACCCCGGAGGATGGGACCGGATGGGACTTCTGGGGAAGAGGGTGGGGCTTCCTGGGAGGACCGCGGGACTGACTGGGAGGACGGTGGTCCTAGGATCATAAGGAAGACAGGTGAAGGGAAGGTAGTTGTCTGCGTGCCACAGAAGCGGGGCCCAGAGTTTTCGGGCCCGGGCTCTCCTTCTGGGCCAGGCTGCGCGCCTGCATCGCCCCAGCTGGTGCTGGAGAGGCAGGTGTTTCCTCCTGAGGCCTCGGGGTCTCCCTTGCAAAGCCCCCCCGCCCCAGGGCCAGCCTACAGGGAGCCCTTCCCTGTCCCGGCCTGGAGGGCGTTTCCCTGCAGAGCGACTGCCCTCCCCGGCTGCTGTCTCCATAACGTTCATCCCCAAAGGGGTCTCGGCTTTCTTGGAGACACTGAGGGGGTCGCCCACCAGGAGTAATGCCAGGACAGTGCTGGGCTGTGTCCTGAGTGCTGCCCAGCCCCTCCCTCTGCAGTGCTCCCTGCCTGAGCACATGTGCTCTACCGGAGCCTGCGGGGTCACGGCATCACCTCAGGAGTCCGTGTTGTTGACCGTCCCACGGGGTCCCTACCGGCGTGGCGGTGGGGTAGGAGTGGGGGAGAAAGGGCCCCTTAACAAGCCAGAGGGGCGCGGTCAGAGCTGCAGGGTGGGGCTCTGGGGACAGGCCCCTGCACAGGCGCCTGGTCCATACACACCCTCCGGAAACCAGCCCTGAGGGCAGTTGGAAACCAGCCCTGAGGGCACCAGCCCTGAGGGCAGTTGGAAACCAGCCCTGAAGGCAGTTCCCGGGGTGAGCGTTTACCACGGAGGAGGACTCCTGGGGCAGAGCCCCACCCCCAGGAGAGGTGTGTGTGTGTGTGTGTGTGTGTGTGTGTGTGTGTGTGTGTGTGTGTGTGTGTGTGTGTGTGTGTGTGTGTGAGTGTGTGTGTGTGTGTGTGTGTGTGTGTGTGTGTGTGTGTGTGTGTGTGTGTGTGCTGCTCAGAAGGGCCGCTGGGACCTGCAGAGGGGCCAGAGTGTGCTACTGGGGGCGTGACAGAGAACCCGGCCTTGGGAGGGGCTCCCTCGACCCAGCAAGAAAGGAGGAGCCCCAGATGCTGGGGTTCAAGGTCCAGGGCTCTGTTCACCGGCTATGTCACCTCACCGGGGAAGGCGACAGCATAGGATTCATTTTGGCCACTCCTGACTCCCGGCTCTGTGCTTGGGGCTGACTCCAGGCTCTATGCTCGAGGCTGACTCCTGGCTCTGTGCTCGGGGCTCACTCCTGGCTCTGTGCTCAGGGCTCACTCCCAGCTCTGTGCTTGGGGCTGACTCCTGGCTCTGTGCTCAGGGCTGACTCCCGACTCTGTGCTCTGGGCTCACTCCTGACAGAACTCAGAAAGGCCCAGGCCAGTGCTCTGCCCTCGGTAGAATGACCAGCCTCCAGGCTGTTTCCTCGGAGGAATTCCTGAGATCAGGAGCCCTGAGGCACCCCCAGGCACGCCCCCACACCCCACATCTGGCAGCCCCACACGGCTGAGCCACGCTGTCTGGAATCTGATAAGGCCCGAAGCCGGGAAGCCGGCCGAGCTCTCCTCTTACCAGAAGCCCTTATCAGGGCTGGGGGAGGAGTGGCCGGTGAAGGCCAGTGGGTTGAGCAGTCCCGGGAGGGGCCATTTCCAGGTCTCCCCCGGCTACCCCCCTCCCCCTCTGCCCCGTCCGCTCTCTCTCTGATGGAAGCCACAGTGACGTTACTGTGGGTTCCGGGTGTAATTCAGCGTCATTTTTCTTGCAAAAGCCCATCTTGATTGTATTGCTTCCATGCCCTGATGATTTCTTTCCTTTTTCTTTTCTTTTCCTTTTTTTTTTTTTGTTTGCTTTTTGGGTCACACCCGGCGATGCTCAGGGGTTACTCCTGGCTCTATTACTCCTGGTGGTGCTGGGGGGGGGGGCATATAGGATGCTGGGGATCGAACCAGGGGCGGCCGCGTGCAAGGCAAACGCCCTCCCCACTGTGCTATCGCTCCAGCCCCCTGGTGATTTCTTGCAATCATAGCAAGATGACCACTGGACTAGAGCTGTTACCGACTGGGTTCCATGGGACGTCAAAAGACCGCGTGGCCGCCCACCTACGAGATGGTCAAACTTCTTCGCCAAAACCCTGAACAAACGGTTTGAGGCTCTTCCTGTTCCTGGAGCGAGCAGATGTCATTGGGCTGCACTAGCACGCGACAGGGACGAATGGAGACGTTACTGGAGCCCGCTCCAGCAAATCAAAGATCAACGGGATGACAAGTGATACAAGTGGTAGCAAGAACTTAAAGCGCCTTGGGGAGGAGCTGGAGAGCTAGTCCAGAGGGTGAGACTCCAGCCCTGCCCACGTGGCTTTGACCCTGGCCACCCCACACGGTCCTCCGAGCCCCACGGGGAGTGAGTCCCGAGCACAAAGCCAGGAGCAAGCCCTGGACACAGCCTAGTGTGGCTGCAAACAAGACCTTAGGGAGCTGCCAAGGGTAGACCCCAGCCCCACCCCCACCCGCCCAGGCACCCCTAATCTCTGCCCCCTCCCCAGTTTTCACACTCCTCTCTTGGCCAAGCGGTTGTTTTTTTTTTTTTTTTTTTTTTTTGCTTTTTGGGTCACACCCGGCGATGCACAGGGGTTACTCCTGGCTCTGCACTCAGGAATTACCACTGGCGGTGCTCAGGGGAACCATATGGGATGCTGGGAATCGAACCCGGGTTGGCCGCGTGCAAGGCAAACGCCCTCCCTACTGTGCTATCGCTCCAGCCCCAAGGCCAAGTGAACATGTGTTTAGAAAGACTCTTCCCCAGGCACTGCAGAACCTGCATTTCACTTTCCACAGACGCAAGAGCCCTTCCTGTCGGTTCTCATATTTCCTAGATTTACGGAGCATTTACTTACTGGACGAACTGGAGCGATAGCACAGCGGGTTGGGCGTTTGCCTTGCACACGGCCGACCCAGGTTCGATTCCTCTGCCCCTCTCGGAGAGCCCGGCAAGCTGCCAAGAGTATCCCGCCCGCACGGCAGAGCCTGGCAAGCTCCCCGAGGCATGTCAGATATGCCAAAAACAGTCACAAGTCTCACCGTAGAGATGTTACTAGTGCCCACTTGAGCAAATCCAGGAACAATGGGATGACAGTGCAACAGTGCTTACTTACTGGGCATATTTACAGCAACACACTCCCCGGGCATAAACAGGCTGGGGAAGCTTCTAGGCGCAGACTCCAGCTTCCCAGGCTGCTCTGAGGAGGGGGGAGGTGGTGGGTTAACCCCGCAGAGCCGCCTTGAAGGCAGAAGCAAACAAACAGCAGAGGCTGCTAGTGCCGCTGCCTGGTCTGCGGATAATACTCACTTCCCGTCCTGTTCACTTGCTGGTGTCGCTGTCTTGGGAGAGAGCTGGGCACAGGGCTGTCCAGACTTACACCTCAGGAGTAGGCAGAGCGAGATAGTACCGTGCAGGACACTGGCCTGGCCTGCAGCCAACCTGAGTCCTGCCAGGAGTGAGCCCTGAGCACAGAGCCAGGAGTCAGCCCTGAGCACAGAGCCAGGAGTCAGCCTTAAGCACAGAGCCAGGAGTGAGCCCTGAGCACAGAGCTAGAAGTCAGCCCTGAGCACAGAGCTGGGAGTCATCCCTGAGCACAGAACTGGGAGTCATCCCTGAACACAGAGCCGGGAGTGAGCCTTGAGCACAGCTGGCTACGATCCCCCAAACAAACAAAACTGTTTACATCTCACTGGCTGAATCTGAACCTCCCCCCAGAGTTACACCCTAGTTCTCACAGCCCCCGCCCGCACCCCCTGGCGTGTCTTGGAACATCTTATGATTCTCTTCCTGTTTTTCCTGTTCTCAGAAGGACCCAAAGGTCCACAGAAGCCAATTCAACGTGGATTGAAACTCTTGAGGTTTGACCAGAAACTGTCATGTCCATTGAGGAAACTCTGAGCAGAACACTCCAAGATTTGGACCTCAACGGCCCCTTCAACGATCGCAAACCACTGGCAAAGGCAAGAGGACGGAAAGTAAACCGTTGGGGCTACATCAGATTAAAGAGTTTCTGCATGGGGGGAAATAATGGGCTAAAGCTAAAGACAGCTGAGTGGGAAAGAACATTCACACGCAACAGATGAAAGGCTGATACCGGGGATGTATGAAGTACCCACAAAGATCATCAACACCAAGTCCAAAATCCCTTTCAAAAAAGTGGGGCGAGGGGCCGGAGTGATAGCACAGCGGGTAGGGCGTTTGCCTTGCACGTGGCCGACCCAGGTTCGATCCCCGGCATCCCATATGGTCCCCCAAGCACCGCCAGGAGTAATTCCTGAGTGCAGAGCCAGGAGTAACCCCTGAGCATCGCTGGGTGTGACCCAAAAAGCAAAAAAAAAAAAAAAAAGAAAAGAAAAAAAAGTGGGGCGAGGTAACGAACAGATGCTACCCAGAGGGTGACCAGCAGGCACATGAAAAAGTGCTTAACATCCCTTATCTTTTGGGAAACCCAAACCGAGAGGGCAATGAGACCCCATGCCAGCGAGCAGGGCACATGGCAAAAATAGTGGGACCCTATTTGATGGAGTTCAAAGTGGGAGGCAACCAATCATAGAGGGAAATATTTTTTTCGCATATATATGCACTGTAGCACTGTCATCCTGTTGTTCGATTTGCTCGAGCAGGCACCAGTAATGTCTCCGTTGTGAGACTTGTTGTTACTGTTTTTGGCATATCGAATATGCCACAGGGAGCTTGCCAGGCTCTGCCGTGCGGGCGGGATACTCAGTAGCTTGTCAGGCTCTCCGAGAGGGACGGAGGAATCGAAACAGGGTCAGCCTCATGCTAGGTAAACACCCTACCTGCTGTGCTATATATAAAAGCACACAAGACTCAACTTCTAACGTGTTAGTGATCTCTTATAGAAGGGCTTAGTGGCCCGGGGTAGAATACAACAATCCTCACCCTCTTTCCTCTAAGGATACATTTTTGTAGCATTCTCAGCGGTTTTTCATAACAATCAGTATAAAATATATTATTTTGGTTCTGCTTTGGGGCAGGGATTGGGGTTTGGGATGGAAACAGCAGATATAGGTGGTGGGAAGGTGTCATGTGGTGGGATTGGTGTTTGGATATTAAATGTAATCAAGTATTGTGGACTACTTTCTAAAATTAAAAAATTATGAAAAATCTCGTGGGAACAGTCTGCGTTCATGGGGATGTGGTGAGTAGGGACTCTCGCCCACTGCAGGTGAGAATGGGGTCTGGTTCCCCCAGCCCCCGTGGAAAGAGTTCAGAGAATTCTCAGTAAACTTAGAATCAAGCAGCACATGACTCGGTCGTTTACTTTGGGCATCGACTTCGAAGACAAAAGCATTGGTTCAAAAGGACATGCGCACACCATCATTCACTGCTGCGCTTAGTACAAGAGCTAAGCTATGGAATCAACGGAAGTGTCCAATGACAGTTGGATTACGAAGATGCGGTGTAGAGGCACAGTGGAATACTATGCAGCTGCAAGGAATGCTACGATCGTGGAATTTGCTGCAACCTGGGTGGAACTGGAAGGTATATTGAGTGAAGTGAGCAAGAAGGAGGACCAACAGAGGGTGAGCTCACTTCTCTGTGAGATGTGATGTAGTAATGCACTGTCGTAATGCAACGTAGGCAGAGAAGGAAAAAACTGAGGGGGAAGGAAGATGAGAAACAGGAGTAATGGGGAGCAGGGGTGAGGCCTTGGTTTACTGGTGCCGGAGGCTCCTGGCACTCTGGGGAGGGAAGTCGACACTGTGTTGGGGTGGGTGTCGGAATACTGTCTGCCTAAGATTCATCTATCGATAACTTTGTAAATCATGGCTCTTTAGTCAAATCAATTTTTTTAAAAAGAAAAGAAAAACCCAAAGGTTTGGCTCCTTGGAGCATCCGAGCAGCTGTGTGTCCCTCTCGAACTCAGGACGGCCCTGGGGAGACGTCCATCCGCCATCACCTGTCTCTTTAAACCACGCAAAATCCTTTCACGAAGTTTGAAAGGCAAGTTTCTCATTTTAAAGCATGTGACGGCCTGGCTTCTCGCATTCGGAGTGTTGCTTTTCAATATTGCTTGGAATGAGGACTGGATCCTCGAGATGTTTGCTCAGTGCCTGCAAGCACCAGGCCCATCCCCTCCGTCTCTCTCAGCCGCACCCCCGCGGCTGTGCTGTTTCGGATCTTGGGGCCCATAACCACACAGAGTGCAGCCCTGGGGAACGCCGCAAATAAAGACAGGAGCACCACAAGCAGGCGTGTGTGTGTGTGTGTGTGTGTGTGTGTGTGCATGTGTGTGCATGAACGCATGTGTATATGTGTGTACACATGTATGTGTGCATGCGTGCATTTGTGTGTGTGCATGCGTGTGTGTGCATGCATGTGTACATGTGTGAGTGTGTGTGTGCGTGTGTGTGCGCGTGTGTGTGTGTGCGTGTGTATGTGTGGCCAGCAGGTGAGTGGGGGAACGGGAATGAGTCCACAGACAGAAGCGGTTGCTTGCCATCCAAATGTGGGGGACGGCTCATCTCCGTGAATTTCGGGGATACAGCTAGTAACCAGTCATAATATCTCCGTCAGATCCTCCCGAATTTGCCTTGTAACCCAAACCCTAACCTCATCCTACCCCAGCCGGGCCGGGCGCTCAAGGATCATTCTTGGGGGAAATTAGGAATTAGGGAAGGAACCACACGTGGTGCCAGAGGTCGGGCCCGGGTCAGCAGCATTGAGGGCAAGGCCCCTAGTATCTTCCGGCCCGTAATGGTTTGTTTGTTTTGGTCTGGGGGCCCCCTGGCTGTGCTTGGGGCTCACTCCAGGCTCTGCATGCAGGGCTCACTCGTGGTGGGCTCTGGGGGCCATAAGGGGCGCGGGAGGGCCAAGAGTGTGTGGCCGTGTGTGAGGCAGATGCCCCCACCCACTGGACCATCTCTCTGGCCCCTAAACTGGACTTCCTTGTTGTTGTGTTTGTTTCAGGCCACACTGGCTGACTGCGGGGCTGACTCCTGACTCCACTCCATCCAGGGTTGTCCACGCACAAGGCAAGCCCCTCGGACCCTGGACCATCCCTCGTGACTTTTCAAAACTCCCTGTGTGTGTTGGGGCTGGAGCAGCAACACAGCGGGGCGGGCGTCTGCCCTGCACGTGGCCAATCCAGCTGGGTCCCGGCAGCCCGTATGGGCCCCGGGGCATGGCCAGAAGTCGCCCCTGAGCACCCGCAGTTGTGGCCCGAGAGCGAAACAAAAAGTAAAATTAAACTTCCCGTGTAGCAGTGACCCCACCGTCTGTGTCTCTCTGTCTCGTAGACGGGACCTTCTCCTGAAAGGACCCTTGGCTGCTCAGCCGTCACCGGGCCGACACTCCAGGCAGGCGGGTCATGGGTGGCCAGAGAGAAGCATGGACCTGGCTTCATGGCTCCTCCCTGGCCGGAGGGTCAGGTGTCGTAGAGCCCCACTGGCCACCCTTTAGGAGTCTCGGCCTATCACCTGGTGCCGTGGGGTCACATTCAATAGGCCACCAGAGACCCAAAACTTAGGATTTGGAGTCTTTACTGATGCCCGCCGGCGGGCTGTCCCCGGGAGGGCAGCTCTGCAGGACAGAAGCCCTGGCCCCTACCCAGGCAAGCCTCACCGGCGACGGGCACTTTGTCAGCATTTTCGTCGTTTGTCTGCGGCCCCCAGACCCACGTCCTGGTGCTGGTGCTCAGGGAAGCGGAGCAGAGCGAGGGGTTCCAGCAGAGACGTGAAGCGCGAGTCTAACTAACCCTCAAGCCGCGTCCCCTGAGGGCCCCGGCCCGGCGTTCCTGTTTGCAGCCCGTGACGGGCTTGCGGGCTCTGGGAGCTTACAGAGCGACCTAGTTAAACCAGCTAACACTCACCTTCTACCAGTGAGCTTCTCGTCTGCCCTCGGACCCCGGGCTGGGGGGAGTCCCTGGAGCCCAGCGCGGGGACTTGGTGCTGCGTCCACTCCCTGCGTCCACCCCCTCCGCACAGGAGCCCAGCTGTGGGGGTGCGGGCTGGACTGCAGAGTTACCAAGAAACCCATTTTTAGGGGCCACATGCAGGGGCCCTCTGGTGCCCCGGGGCCTTTCCTGGTGCTGCAGGACCCAGTGGTTCTGAACTCTGGCCGGCCCACCAGGCAGAGACCCAGGACAGTGGGTAAGGCGCTTGCCTTGCACGTGGCCAGCCTGGGTTCGATCCTTGGGTCTCCCTGAGGCCCCCTGATCCCACCAGGGTCCCAGGAGACAGCCGGGAAGTAGTCCTGAGCACAGCTGGGGTGGCCCCAGCACCAAACCGAACCAAAACTAAAAACCCAGAGGTTTTTTTTTTTATTTTTGTTTTTGATTTAATTTTTATTTTTTGTTTAATTTATTTGATTTATTTTTATTTTTAATTGATTTAATAATTTGATTTTAATTTTGTTTAATTTATTTTTATTTAATTTTAATTTTTTAAATAAAATTGATTTAATTTTTTAAATTTTAATTTAAAATAAAATAAAATATTAATTAAATTTATTTTTATTTAATTAAAATAAAAATAAATTAAATTTTAAATTAAATAAAAATTTATTTTATTTAATTTTTAATTTTTTTTTTTTTTTGCTTTTTGGGTCACACCCAGCGATGCACAGGGGTCACTCCTGGCTCATGCACTCAGGAATCACCCCTGGCGGTGCTCAGGGGACCATATGGGATGCTGGGATTCGAACCCGGGTCGGCCGCGTGCAAGGCAAACGCCCTACCCGCTGTGCTATCACTCCAGCCCCATTTTAATTTTTATTTTTGATGAATAACTGTGAGGTGCAAGTGCAACCTTGTAGGTGTAGGACTGAAGTGATAGCACACTGTAGAAGAACTGTTCCTTGGAACATGCGACAGTATAGAGGGGTCAGTGGCGTCGGTGTCCTTGTCAATACGAACTTGGCCATGAGAGGAATCGAAAGAGCTATGCTAGGAGTATCACGTTTCATTCAAGTGAGAGAAGGAATCTGGAGTTCCGACCTCCGTCAATAATCAAGAATCAGGGACGCTGTCTCGTTTGCGAAGGTGTCGAAAATCGGATGGACCAGACACGAAATGCAATTTTGAGACGACTGCTGGACTAGAGCTGTTACCAACTGGATTCTACGGGACGTCAAAATGCTGCGTGGCCGCCCACCTACGAGATGGCCAGACTTCTTTGTCAAGACCCTGAATGAACGGTTTGAGGCTCTTCGTGTTCCTGGAGCGAGCAGATACCATTGGGCTACACTAGCACGCGACAGGGACGAGTGGAGACGTTACTGGTGCCCGCTCGAGCAAATCGGCCAACAACAGGATGACAAGTGATATGAGTGATCCAAGTCCTTGGAAAAGCCCAGAGTTCATGTTGTTCTGGCCCAAGCGGGGCAAGGGGGCCCCCAGGACTGCCCCCAACGTTGCTGGGGACCCAGGGCCCAACTCAGGGCCTGCCACACGTGCAGTGCCCGCTGTCCGGAGTCAGCCAGCTCCCCGGTCCCATGGCCACTGTTCCCAGGGGGCGTCACACTGTTTCCCCCCAGGTGGGGACACCCACTCCAGGCCCCTTCAGTCCTGGGCAGGCTTTGTCCCTCAGGTGTGAAGTGACCGCTTGTCTCAGTTCCAGTGGGCGCCGCCCTGGCCGTGAGTGGACGCCGTGAGTGGACTGAGGGCTTCTCTCTGCGTCTGGGGGGGGCCTCGTGTCTTCTCTGGAAAGTGTCTGCCCGGCTCTGTCGCCCCTTTGATCACGGGATCCTTTGTCTTCTGGGTCAGTGGGTCCCGCGGGGCCTGGGGTCCGGGCTCCTTCCCAGACACGGGGTTCGCAGACACTTTCTCCCTTCCCCTGTGTCCCGTGCCGGGTTCCTCTGCCGCTGGAGAGTGTTTTCCTTGGACGGAGTCCTGCTGCTTTGTTTGCCTTTCGTTGCTTTCATTTTGGGTGTGAAATCCCAAACATCACGACTTTGTTCCTGGGGGGCGGGGCAGACAGCCTGGGCTGGTTTCTTCACATGCGCCTGTCTGGGTTTTCATCTTTGTTTACGTGACGACAGAACTTTCCCCGGTCGTGTTTACAGTAGCCAAAAACTGCGAGTCAAATCAAACCAGAGTCAACTGATTTACGCCTGCCTGGCTTCAGAAGAGTAAAATATTGATGAAATACCTTCCCCAGGCGAATATTAATCAGCGACTAAAATTCGGATACATTCATTTGCGGGTGACGGGGTGCCATTAGTGGAGCTGAGTGATGGGGTTCCTGCTTGGCCAGTGAGCGTGGTCCCCTTGCAGCTGTGGGGTACCGGGGTGGGGTGGGGTGGGGGCCGCTCCCGGAGGGACCATCCCCGTGGTTTGTTCCAGGAGTGGAGGAAGGAGACGAAGCCTCCACAGGCATCCAGGAGTCCCCTCTGATTCTCTGTCCCAAACGCGTTTCGGGTGGGTTTTCAGTGTAATCTAAAACATTTTATAATAAATTCATCATTTCTGAGTTAGGAGGAGACCACAGACCCCCAAACCTCTCCCCAACACAACTGCATTAGCGGTTCGTGAAAGACACAAGAAAGAGAACCACTTAGAATAAAAGTTTCCCTGTGGAGGGGCTGGAGCGATAGCACAGCGGGGAGGGCGTTAGCCTTGCACACAACCAACCCTGGTTCGAACCCCAGCATCCCATATGGTCCCCCGAGCTCCGCCAGGAGTGATTCCTGAGTGCAGAGCCAGGAGGAACCCCTAAGCATTGCCAGGTGTGACCCAAAAAGCAAAAAACAAAATGTTTCACTTTGAATTTTTCAGAGAGGTTGGAAAGTAGAGAAGTATCCTTCTCACCTAAATGTCTTGATTTCACGATGGTTTATGGTTTTCCATCTTAATACACAGTTGTTTTGGACTAAGGGATTTCTTGAGGTGGGCTGGAGCGATAGCACAGCCGGTAGGGCGTTTGCCTTGCACGTGGCCAACCCGGGTTCGATTCTTCCGTCCCTCTTGGAGAGCCTGACAAGCTCCTGAGAATATCCCGCCTGCATGGCAGAGCCTGGCAAGCTCCCCGTGGCGTATTCGATATGCCAAAACCAGTAACAAGTCTCACCATGGAGACGTTACTGGTGCCCGCTCGAGCAAACCGAGGAACAATGGGACGACAGAGGAGAGAGACAGGATCCCTGCCCGAGGGGTCTGCGGTGGGCAGTCCTTTCCTGCCCCCTGTGCCCACAAGGGCTTTGGGTGGGCTCTGACCCCACGTTCTGTCATGGGCCCCTTCTCGAACCCTGCAGTCTCGTGCCACCCCCCAGGGTGCCCGTGTCCTGGTTTCACGTGGGGGGAGTCTGATGTCCGAGCCAAGGCCACCTGTCCCCTGGGCAGGGTCAGCTGCGCCCAGAGCAGGGAGGGGGTGGGGGAGACGGGGCCCGGCCAGGGGGCAGCCAGGCCTGACGGGGCAGGGCTGGGCAGGGCTGCTCAGGCCGTCTCTCCCCGCCGGGTGACACGCCTTGGCTTCGGTGGGGGTGGGGGGTGGGGGCGGCCGGGAGAGACGGCACACAAGAGCAGGGGAATCTTCTAGAAAATGACAAACCACTGGTCTGCTCCCAGCTGCGTCCTCAGGGTTCCAGAACTGAATCTGAAATGTTCAGAACCGAATACTCGCAGATGCGCAATAATGTGGCTGATGAGAGAGATTTTTCTCCTTAGAACATTCAGATGATTCTGTTCTCCCTCTCCCTCTCTCTCCCTCCCTCTCTCCCTCTCTCCCTCCTTTCTCTCTCCCTCTCTCCCTCTCTCTCCCTCCGTCTCTCCCTCCCTCTCTCTCCTTTCTCTCTCCCTCTCTCTCTCCCTCTCTCTCTCCTTTCTCTCTCCCTCTCTCTCCCTCCCTCTCTCCCTCTATCTCTCACCTCTCTCCCTCTCTCCCTCTCTCTCCTTTCTCTCTCCCTCTCTCCCTCTCTCTCCTTTCTCTCTCCCTCTCTCGTCTCTCTATCTCTCACCCTCTCTCTCTCTCTCCCTCCCTTTCTCCCTTTCTCTCCCTGTCTCGGCTCTCTCCCTCTCTCTCCCTCTCTACTCTCTCCCTCACTTTCTCTCTCCTCTCTCTCCCTCTCTCCCCTCTTTCTCCCTTTCTCTCTTCTTCTCTCCTTCTCTCCTTTCTCCCTCTAATTTCTCATCCTCTCTCCTTCTCTCCCTCTCGCTCTCTTTCTCCCCATCTCTCTCCTGTCTCTCTCTGTCTCTCTGCCTCTCTGTCTCTGACTCTCTCTCTCTCTCTCTCTCTCTCTCTCTCTCTCTCTCTCTCTCTCTCTCTCTCTCTCTCTCTCTCTCTTCTTTCTGTTTAGTTTTGGGGTCACGCCGGCCAGCTCCGTGGGACTGAAGCCAGGTGTCCAGCCTGCAGAGTCCCCTGCTCCGGCCCCACCGGGCTCGCCCCTTGGTGTGAGGCCCACCTAGCTCGTGCCTAACCCACCATTTCCCTGGGCCCTGGGCTAGAGCCCCCAAGCCCGGGGCTTCCTCTGGCTTCCCAGGCCTGCAGAGATGGAGGTGTCCTTCGTCACGTGAGGGAGGGGACTGCAGGGACCACCTGGGGGAAAGGCCTGGTTGCCGGGGAGGCCAGCCTGAGTGGGGGCTGGCATTCCCACACCAGCCTTCAAGTGCCAGGGAGCAGAGAGGGGACGGGACTGTCCAGAGGCCAATGGCCAGTGGCGCCTCAGCCCTGCCCTTGCAAACAGTTCCCGTAAAACCCAGGAGGAGGGGCCTTAGAGACTTCTAGGTCATGTGGGGTGAGGGGCACCCTCTCCCCCCTCTCCCTCCCCCCCAGAGGGCTTGGCAGCCTGGTGCCTTGCTCCCAGCTCACTCACACACACACACACACACACACACACACACACGCACGCACGCACGCGCGCACACACACACACACACACACACACACACACACACACCCCCTGGCTCTCCACATCGCTCCCTCCCGTCCACCGCCAACTCCTGGCTCCTGCGTTTTGCGTTTCCTTCCTTCTTTGTCCTCTTTGCGGATCTGGGGACCCAACCCGGGGTTTCCACATGCCAGGCACGTGCCACTTCCTCTGAGTCATTCTGACATCAGCTCCAGAGACACTAAGAGCCCAATTCAAAGAATTTGCTTTTTAAAAAGCCAGCAACTTTGCAGAGAAAATAACTTTGGAGAAAAGAACTCCCTTATCTTGTCCTTCCCAGCCAAAGCCCCCGATAAGGGCCAGCGGGGATTCTTGGTCAGAGGTTTTGTTTAGATTTGCAGGGACAATGGTGGGGGGAGTGGGGGGGGAGGGGGGCAGGGGGAAGGGGGGGCCTTGGCCCGTGGGGAAGCTGGGGTCCCCTTGGTGCTCGGGCAGCTGGGCCAGCGGGTGCCTCCACGCAACCTGCAGGCTCAGGGCTGAGTTACGCTCTGTCCACCCACCACCACGTCTGCCCAGCCTCTGTCCTGGCTGACGCGTCCCTAGAAGGGCGGGGGGACCAGGACTTGGTGACTCTGGGTCTGGTGAGCTCATGGAGGCTAGCGAAGGGCACCCTGGAGCTTTCCAGCCGCTTGGTTAGGAGTCTGAGTCCCGCTAGGAGTTTATGCTTG